>NC_133472.1:27586701-27653043 GCF_025370935.1 Choristoneura fumiferana | reverse complement strand
CCTACCCAGTGCCTACACTCGCAAGTGGCCTCTTAAGCAGAGAATCATGTGTTCAAACGGCTCGCACCTCATGCGAAATTCATGTGCGAAATACATTTCAGATTTACCACGAGCGTTATGGTTAAGGAAAATATCGTGAGGAAACCTGTAAAAACCTGCGAAGAAATTCAATGGTGTGTGTAGTTCCCAATCCACACTGGATCCGCATGGGAACTACGGCCAAGCCCTCTCATTCTGAGAGAGGCCTGTGCCAAACAGCGGGGCGTATATAGGCTGCGATTATGAATTTTAGTACAAATAGATTGAATCTATTAACCAAAGCATTAGATAGATTTCGAATATTTCCTCACTGTAAGTAGTAGGTACTCGTAATAATGGAACCAATAAGGATAAATACACAAAAGATAAATAAGAGATATCGCGCCAAGCTTGTTTTCGATAGCAGTTGACAAAGAAATATATTATTATATGAGATAAGAATAATAAACGCCAGAGTGCGAGTATATTTCCCACAATTGTTTGAAGTAAGAAAGAAAAACCTGAACAAAGAGCGTGCCCTACAGACCAAGCGTAATAAATAATTCAGCTGCTGTCCCGTATTTATATTAAAATAACTACTCAGTGATTTCATAGCCACAGTTAGTAAAAACGTAGAAACTATCATGTTATGCCACAAAGTTACATCACATGGAACAAGCGGTTTCTATCTTAAACAGAAAACCAGCGCCGCAGCGGCAGCGGCTGGTCGCGGCGTCTACTGAGTGGGCTAGCTGGTTGGCGTACCTACCTAGTGTATTATTAGTATTAGGTATATACAATGGTATTGTAAGATAGAATTCTTCAAATTTCACATTCTGGTAATCTTACTAAAAGTTAAAAATTCTAAAATGCAAAACAGAGACGCAATGACATTTCATACAGAAAACAGTTTTTTTATGTTTTTTATATCGAGAGATTAAACGGATCAAGATCTTAGGGATTATTATTTAATAAAACGGAAGCATGAGTGGTTAAGAAAACGCAAGGGTTTTTGGCTTCTATTATAATTATAACAAACCCCGGCTCGCACCTCTGAGTTTTTCGAAATTCATGTGCGGAATTGCATTTGAAATTTACCACGAGATTTGCGGTGAAGGAAAACATCGTGAGGAAACCTGCACTAACCTACCAAGCGATTCAATGGTTCGTGCGAAGTTCCCAATCCGCACTGGGCCCGCGTGGGAACTATGGCCCAAGCCCTCTTGTTCTGAGAGGAGGCCTGTGACCAGCAGTGAGACGTATATAGGCTGGGATGATGATGATGATGATTATAATTATAAATATAGAACTTCACTTTTCACTTCAAATGCGACAAAACATAAAAGTTACCTACTTAAAAATCGGCGCATGTGTCGGGAATTTCACATATTTACTTCCTTACTAATTTACATGTCTAAATATATATATATATTTTTTTATATTTTCAATAATTTTTTTAATTTCGTCCGGGATAGATTCCCGAGCTGAGTAAAAGTTTTTTTTTTAATGTATGAATGCAGTTTTTCTTTCTACTAAAATCGATGGCATGGTTCCTAAGAACAGATTTTCGTATGTCTTATATATACTTTCAGACTTTCCCATACAGACCGATCTAAATATTCCACCCTCTATAGTAATACTTTAATACAGGAAACGATCCATACGAGTATACCTACCAAGTCCAGGATGAATTTTCTCGAAAATATTATGTATAGTTAATTTTACTTTTTGGAGAGAATTAGAGAATCTACTTTACTACGTAAAACACCTTGTTAATGAGATAATTAATAGTCAGTGATTAAAACTTCTTTGACTGTCTTGACAGTCACGACTAACTGGCCACTTCACAGATACATTAGATACTTATGATAAACGACGGTTCCACTTGACAGAAAGTGTTAATTATCTTGTCAATGTCACTCAAATGCACGGGCTGATTATCTTTGGGCGGAATGGCGATTTATTTATTTTGTTCAGGAAATGAAAACAAACATATAGTATAAAAAGTTTTCTTGATTTTTATTTAAAGTTAGTTTTGATCTAATTGAACGTCTCTTAAAATATTGGTACTTAATTTGTTAGCACCTAGCACCTAGTAGGTACCTACTTTATTAGTTCTTTGTAAAACCGCAAAACATCTTTCATATTAATCTTCTAGGTAAATATGTTATGACCAGCGTAGTTGTTCCTTTATTAAGTGACCTAGTAAAAATCCCCTGTAGCCGTTTTTTTCTATACCATTCCTAGCTGGTGCTGTAAACATATTATTATGATGGAAGATATAAAAACAGGAACCCATCCAATGTATCTACTACCTACTAGGGTGAATAGTCACGTCGAGGAGAAAATGGGTTTAATGCTTAAGTTTTGCTCTCTGCTTTTCACTTCGATTGAGAGGAAATTAAATAGCAACAGTGGAAACAATTGTTCACTTGGCTATATGAACGCCTCGGGTAAAATGGCTCGTTTTATGCTCTTGTTGTACAATCTATTATTTTAGCTAGATATCAATGTTTTTTTGTTACCGGGCGTAAAATCGCGTATGCGTATATCGGGCATAAAAGATCTGACAGTTGTACACATACATGGGTAAGGCCGCGAATTTTAACTAATGTGACATAGAAATAACATAAAAAAAATACGTGACGTTACCATAAAACGTAACGCAAATTTTTATAAAGCCTAGATCAAACTGGTAAAAATTCCCATTAGATAACGTATGTATGAAAAAAAATACATGTCATATAATAAAGTGAAGTTTTTATTTTTACTAGAACTTTCTGACGATACTGATCTTAAATCTGTCCTATATGAGATCTATAGAGCTAAACATGAGAATGTGGAAGTAGCAGTACCCTCTAGTTGACGAACATCTTTCCAAAAGTGTATCTTTACATGCCTCTCTAACACTGACAATAAGGTGCACATTTATAAGCATAACGAATTTGGATGTGGTTTTTTTTATTCGACTGGATGGCAAACGATCAAATGAGTAAGAGATCACCACCGCCCATAAAAATCTGCAACGCCAGGGGTATTGCAGACGCGTTGCCAACCTAGAGGCCTATGATGGGATACCTCACGTGCCAGTAATTTCACCGGCTGTCTTACTCACCACGCCGAAACACAACAGTGCAAGCACTGCTGTTTCACGGCAGGATTAGCGAGGAAGATGGTGGTAGCAATCCGGGCGGACCTTGCACAAGGTCCTACCACCTAGTTGTGAGCATGCATGTTGTGACTTCGACTGTACAAGCTATTAAATACCTCAAAGAAATGGCCAAAACCCTAAATCACAGGTTTTACCAATTTAGGAAGTAGTATCTTAGTTAAGTGGACAATGTAAAAAGATGTTTTTGGAAATAAATTATTATGATTATTAAGTTTAGGTAACAAATGAACTAAGTAGGTAAGTGAATCTCTCCGTTTGTCTCTCACTTTAAATACGCTATGCATGTAGCAAGACGTGAACACAGAACTCGCCACAATTCTCTTGTGCCGATCCCTGCACCTACAGATTAAAATTTATTTAACTTCAAAATATCCATCTAACTTACTGTGCGTGCAGTCATTGGAAACCTAATAATAAACTGGTGTAAGTTAGAATTTTTCTGTGAACTTCCCTTTACCACATTTTTTCGTTACGTTATGTACAAAATACGTAGCATTTTGTAAAAATGTAACGTAATCGTAACGAAAGTGTAACGTATTTTATACAAAAAATCGTTTATCATGGTGAATAACGACATTTTGAACATAATAACACATGCCACTTACATGGAAAAGATTACCCTATCGTATGAAAAAACAACCAGTTAAAAATAATCACTAGTTACCCTTAAAATCGAACAAGCACTTTCGACGTTTTTTCGAAAAAAAAACCGCCGCGTCACTTTTGATGGCTGTTTGTCAACAAAACTGATGAGATTTATTTATCTCATCGATGTTGCCCTATTAGAGTATTAGTTGCCAGTGTACAAAAACAAATTTCTACCGAAATTGGCGTTAAAGGTAGCTTAATTAAGCGTCACCTAAGTATTCGTAACGAAAACGTGGTTTTTTGGCACGTGAAAGAAATAAATATAAAACATGAAAATTATTTGATTATCATGATTCCGCAATCGGTAGGACTATCGTTATATCATAAAATTTTGTTTAAACAAAATCATGATCATGAGAAGTTAAATAGCATGAAAATAATAAGGTATTTAGTACTCGTGGTCAAAAAAAATAGTCAATTTTCGTTACGTTTTGGACGGTAATATATTTTTATTATTTTTTTAAAAGGGTTTAAATCAATTATCTCATTTGCGACCTTGAGAGTTTATATCGTGTCATATAATAAAAAAAAAATTAAACATCTAGGTGTTATCAGTTTTTTTTTATCAGCGTTCCAAATTTGAAACGTCCAAATTGGTCAAAATTCGCGGCCTTACCCACATATGTTTAAATAGCTTTGAGTGATTACATCTACTTAAGAACTTAACTTTACCAAGAGCAACTCTATGACTACCTATTATAATTCAAATATTACCAACATTCATCATACTATGCAGATAGTGGCCTTTTTAGACGAGCATTTTTTAGGTCCTTTCGACCCGCAAACGCTCTAACAAAAAGTCGAATGTCGGATCTTGTTATACCCTGACGTCGTACCGATTTAAAGTCTTTGAAATTGCTTCCCGCAGTGAACGTGGTAATTAACCTAACCAACTTGCAAGGAAAAGTACCCTACTTGTCCGGCTTGATACCTCCACGCGTTCCCGAGAAAAACGATACCTCCTACGTATACCGGTACAAGTGACAAATTTCTGATTTTTAGTTTTTTGCAATTTTTGTGATTAATATTTCCTTATTTACCTACCACAAAAAATTTGGACGGATATTCCTATTAGTTTTGGAAATAAAGTGACGTATATGAATGCATCTAACACCGTTTTGCTAATAGGTACAACGTATACTGAGGCAACCGACATGCACCACTATACGCGGCACCGATATTGTCGCGGGGCCGGGGAAGTCGAGTGTAACTGGCAGTTGCCTCAGTGTACGCGCTAGCCGTCGCTGCGTGCGGACCGTTTAAACTGTTCTACGAGCACATAATTTGATAGTATATAAAAAAAAAACATGTTTTGGTTTGGCAAGACCACAATAGCCGTATTTCTCATAGACAGTCATGGAAACTAAATCCAATATGAAACCTTTTCGTGATCTATTTCGCTATGATTTCTTTGGCAACAACGGTTCCACCCCGGTACCAGTACGTGATTCAGTTTCCTCGGCTATACCTACATGGACGCGTGCTAGAAATATAACATTGCAGTATTACATTGCATTTTGGTAGTTGAGCATCCCCAAAAAGAAGGCGAAGGCATGCATGCTTTAATTAAAATGAGAACAGTAAATTTCAATATACCTACAGGTTGATAAAAAAAATCCTGTACTATACTGTAACCCATATTAGGGCTACTGATTACTAATACGATATAACTGGGAAAACATCGAAATTAGAAAGTCTTCTTGCGACTCCACTTCCATAAAAACCTTTTTTTTTCGAATCACAGTATTTTTCTACTTGGATCATATTAGTAATTAGTAGCCCTAGTGTGGTTTAAAGTATAGTACAGGTTTTTAATAACACCCTCTACACATTTTTTTATACACACCTAAGAAATGGTACCTGGCTATGTATATGGCGAAAACGGGTAAACCATATGAAGTTATAGAAGTTTCCCAAGACTCAGAAACAGACACAAAATTTAAATCTATTGTCAAGAAGACATTAATATATAAGGCATATTATTAAAATTAATGATTATATCATGGATAGGGAAATTTGGAAATAATTCCGATCCGCATTGGCGAGTGCTTACTCCAAATAGCGAATTGAGAACTGTTTTAAATATGTAGTTGTGTTAAATACTTGTGATGTATAGATATCACTAAAATATGATTGTAAATCTGTTTACAAAATATACCTAGGTTTATTGCCAGACTCTTCTCAACAGAGGTTTTTACGAACCGGTGGTAAATTTTTTGACATTCATAAGTGCTTGTTACAATCTAAATTGAATAAAGATATTTTGACTTTGACTCAATATTTCATGTCAAAGCTTGTCTTAAGCAAAGTGCCTATCAGACTCGCGCACGAAGGGTTCCGTACCATCTATACAACTTCATTAGGATTAGCAAAAAAATGGCAAAAAAAATACATTTGTTGTATGGGAGCCCCTTAAATATTTATTCTAATCTATTTTTTGTTATATATATATTATATCGACTACAGTTCTACATAATCTGTGAAAATTTCAACTGTCTAACTATCATGGTTCATGAGATACAGCCTGGTGACAGACGGATGGAAAGCGAAGTAGTATAAAGTAGTAGGGTTTCCGTTTATACCCTTTGGATACGGAACCCTGAAGAGGCACAAAAAGCTAAACCGTTATGTGGATACAAATGGGTGCGATGCGATATATGTATCACATGAGGAACCTTTCACAATAAAATACGAGTACACATTTGAACAGGAATACGAATCCATTGAATGTGCTTCCATTAATTTAAAGCACTTAATACAATTACTTTTCTTAATAAAACCATTGATATTTCAAGTGAGGTTTTTTATAAAGGTATATTTCTGTATTTTGTATAGCACGTTTAAAACATTACTAGCGGTATATTGGTACAAGTGGCATGCTAATGTTAGCGTATATTGATGCAAGTGATAAAAACGTTTATAAATCAATAGATGAAGGTAAAAGAGCATCTGTTTTATTGTTCATTGCAAGCCATATAAGTATTTCATCTAAAAATTCATATACAATATAAAAATATCGTTAGATCAGTAATCTACGCATTACGCCGTATACTGGAGCAAGTGGTAATTAGCTCAGTATACCGCACAACTACAAGATGTAAAATACGCGTATAGTAGTGTATCTGCAATTTTCTAAAAAACTATAAGAAATTTCAAAATTCCATGAATACAGGTAGAAAGCAAATATTTTCTTTGGAACCAATGCAAAATTTTGAAAAGTTATATCATCAAATGAGAAAGTTACAGGTTTTGGAACCTTTGAACAGCTCTCCTGTAAACTTATGATTATGCACTAGTACCAGTATACTTAGGAGGTGTCGAAAAGGTCGTGACATATAGACGGACAGACAGACGGATAACAAAGTGATCCTATAAGGGTTTCATTTTTCCTTTTTTAGGTACGGAACCCTAAAAATAATGGTCCGGTGTTTTGTTATTTCGACTCAAACTTACATTTTACAAAAAAAACATCTTTAAAACTTTCATTGTTTCATCGTTTTCACACATTTTTTTTTGTAAAATAGGAGTTGAGCCGAATAGCAAAACACCGGTCCATTATTCTTTCATATTCTCCAACATATAATCAAGCCCGTATTTAACTAGCAATTTGCTTTAACAGCACTTCCTACAGAAGTGGGGTTTGCTCACTTTTTAGTACTTTGGAAGTCGATTTCTCCGAAAAGGTTGAGTTTGGGCAGCTAAAAAAAATACGTGTCCGTTACTTTAGACTACTCTCTAATATATATAATATATTTATAATAAAAAAAATCGGGGCTGGACAGTGGGTACCTTTCCTTGTTAGAAAAGTTGAAAACCACCTGATGCTGTCATTTCCAAGTTCATACCACAAAAACAGCTAAAACGGCTTTGCTAAAAACCACCGCAACACATCGAAATTGATCCTTCCCGTTCGTTTGAGAGTAACAATGCTAGAGACAGACAGACAAACGTAGGCGTCAAACTTATTTAACTACCCTCTTTTTGCATCGGGGGTTGAAAAGAAAATGAATTTAACTCATTCAACTTAGAAACTAAAAAGAACGTTTAATTTAGATTTATGTAGGTAATTAAGTTTCAAGTTAAATTAGTTTTTTCGTAGTTCGGCCGTAAGTTGGAAGTACTTACCGGTACCGGTTTGTTTCTTTCGTCAACCAGCGTGTCGGTGATGGAGAGCTGTCCGTCGGTGACGAGGATCTGCAAGCCGAGGCGATAGACGCCCAGCACGCGCGGTGCGCCCCAGCGCCCGCGCGTCAGCAGCTGCAGCGTCAGCACCTCGCCCGCCGCCACCGGCCGCGACACAGCCCACTCGAAACGCTGCGACAAACAGATCTTGACACCACAAACTAATCGATACAAGCTTAAAACGTATATTTTTTTATCGATACCCGAGGTGTTTAGCCTATTTGTCCGAGGGTTTATGTATATTGACTTTTAGTCTCGATGTGAAAACTCTATTTTTCAATTCGATTGCGAGAAAAAAATTTATATTTATTTTATGTGAAAGAATTAGTGCGTTTCTTATTGCTCCAGTCCATAAAACTTTCATAGGTTCCTAAATAAATCTTTCTAGATTTCGGCGGCAAAAGATTATCAATTATGTCTTTTGCTCTTTGCTTGGCATCATAATTTTCAGTATCACTTGACTTTACTTGATTTTAATTAACACGCCTAGTGTAAGCCTAGGGAAATGATACAACGTGATGTTTTTAGGGTTCCGGAGCCAAAATGGCAAAAACGTCTGTCTGTCTGTCTGTCCGTCCGCGGCTTTGCTCAGGGACTATCAATGCTAGAAAGCTGTAATTTTGCACGAATATATAAGAAAACTATGCCGACAAAATGGTACAATTAAAAATTGAAAAAAAAATTTTTTAGGGTACCTGCCATAGACGTATAGTGGGGGTGATATTTTTTTCTCATCCAACCCTATAGTGTGGGGTATTGTTGGATAGGTCTTTTAAAACTATTAGGGGTTTGCTAAGACGATTTTTCGATGCAGTGATTTGTTTGCGAAATATTCAACTTTAAAGTGCAAATTGCGTACAAATGGCGCATTTTTTTAACATAAACCAATACTGAAACTCAAGTTCTATAAAGCTTAATGAGCGGTGTAATATTCAGGTAAAGTTTTAGCTGCTTTAAGCCATCGACTGAGGTCGCGATCGCTTCTATTCTGAAAACGAATTTCCACCGGATGCGCAACGCTACGAAACGTAAGCCGGGGGAGTCTTGATGTATATTGTATCTTCGCGAGGAAGTGTTGCGAGTTTGCGAGGCGCCTTTGCAGTCAAAAACAGTAATTTAATTCCCTTTAATAGCTTCACGTACTAATGAAGTAGTACTTAGTCATTAACGTTTTATTCAATGAACTGGTAAATTAACACGACTTTAAACACAATAAAACAAATACCTCTGTAATGTTGATACATACTCGTACATTATTATATATGTTTGTCTTTTTTTTCTACACATACCGTACAGGAATAAAAGAGAACCGTACTACCTACTCATGAAGCTAGAGATCCCGCGGGTTTGACACTGACTCGCTCCGTCCGCCTGCTTTCGCTACTACGAAACTCGTATTAAATAGTATAAGTGTCAGAGGGACCGCACGACAGGAACTTCGATTTTGGAGTTTCGTATAGTAGCCCTGCGGATCGGATCTTGGACTTGGATCTTATTATCTATGTTTGGTTGGTCGGTTCGGTTCGGTTCGGTTCGTAGTAGCCCTGCGGATCGGATCTTGGACTTGGATCTTATTATCTATGTTTGGTTGGTCGGTTCGGTTCGGTACTCGGACTTGGACTAACGAACGAATCTTTCTCTCTCTCACGAATCTGTACTTCAGTTCAGTCAGCGGGTGAGGCACCGTAGTACCGTACCGACACCGACCGACCGAACCGAGCCGGGGCGGATCGGCCATAGATAAATTAATAATCGCTCGAAAGAACCGGAGTCAATAAAGGAGTCGGATTCAATAAGCCGATTCGGTACCGACACCGGAGCTGGATCTAGTGAGTCAGATCACTTCGCGGAGTTGAGATTACCCATGTCTATCTTGGACCATTAAATAATAAGTATGTATTTAAGTATGTAATTTATCTATATAAGTAAGTTTATCCGTTGCCTAGTATCCATAGTGGGTTGGTACAAGCTTTGCTTAGTTTGGGACTAGCTAGGTCAATTAGTGTCAATAAAGTGTTCCATGATATTTATTATTATTTAAATAAGTTGTATCAAGTCAAATGATTTAGTAGCACGATCTTACATATACAAGCTTTTCTCATGAATGTAAACCTATACAACAGTGAGGCATATTATTTTGCTATCTCATCTAAAAACATATGCCTCCATATATTCACTATGATAGAATTGGTATGTTATTATAAATAAGTATGATGCCGCTGTAAGCCGTCTCGCGCGGGCCCGCCGCTGGTACTGGCGCCTGCTCGTAAATATTCAAAGAACTCTTGTTTCGTTCGCCTTCACAACAAATCCTATTTGTTAGCAAACGGCACACATAACCGTCACGTACTGTATAAGGCTCTAAATGGCCACGTTTGTTTGTAGATGTCATGTTAATGCATGCTATAATATGTTTATGAAACAACCGGGGTCTTCACCGACACCCTTGCTCATCAGGTTAGTGATTAAAAATAACAGATTTTTACTGAATTGGAGTCAACGCAAAGCTCAAGAATCCCAAAATATAGAATAAAAATATACATTAAACGGTTTTTATTTATGTACTCTCGAACTAAATGTATTGTGACCCACTATGGAAACTTTTCGTAGAAAAAGCCATAGTGACATCGCAAGGCTTGACAAGGGAATTAATTATGACACTTACTGTGAGAACGTTCTTAAAATGATGTAACTTTTCGCATGCCATAATTAATTACCCTTGGTCGGTGACATTTCTAGTAGCAGCAAAACCTTACATTATTATCGACTCGTTTAAAGTGCAACAATTAGGTATATATCCCACTACGCTTCCTCCGAATGTACAGTAACAAGCCTCTTTTACTATCTATCGATAATATTATGACAAATATAAGCAAACGTTCAATGTTCCGAAAAAATGGTAACTTCAAATATCGATTACGTATGACTTTTAAAAAAGGACTCGCCGCTCGCCATTTCTGCTTGTTGCGCTAGGTCTGCAACTGCCCTACAATCAGGGCGGCTCTTGCAATAATACAGACCAATAGCTACACGCCCTGCGTTCTAATTACCTCTCTGCTGCTGTTTTGACAGCATTTTCTGTAGCTAGCTAAGCGAGTTACTAGATTTGTATTACGGATTCTGACCTTAAATACCTTTCGCTAAGGTTGCTCTAGGGGAACATTACAGCTACCACAATAACAATTACATGTTTTAATCTACATACTTAAAACCTTAAGAACTTATATGGGAAGGAATATTTTTTTCCCAGTATAACAGCATCTTGAATAAAAGGAAGACCTTTACATCTGCAATTTCAGGAAAATTAATACTTAGCCTTTTCTTTTACTTTGCTATTCTTTTAAATACTGATTTTATCATAGCGTGCAACTAGGTAGGTACTAAGTACAATTTTTTTTATCACATTATTGTTTTTATTATGTAGGTACTTTTAATAGGGAAGTAATATGATATGTATTTATTTCTCAAGTGGGTTACTTATTAGTACCTATTAGATTACAATGATAAAATCAGTACAGCAAAGTTAAAAAAAAGGCTAATAAGTATTCATTTTAGTGGAATTGTAAATGTAAAATTTCATGGCCTTCATTTTATTTAAAATGATGTTATTTGGAAAAAAAATCCTTTCGGTTGAGCATTTTGATCGGTGTCGTCAAATTACGGTTTTTTACCATTTGGCAGGTTCGCTTCCTGGTTCAGACAGGCGGTTACTCAGAAATCTTTGAATGCAGTTAAAATTGTTTCGAAATGAAGTCGAAATGATTAAATCAAAATGAAGTCTTCTTTCAGTCCAATTGTCGATCTACAATATTTATAATACTTTCCCTCCATGTGGCATAGTCTTGGGACACCCTGTAGGTATAAATGTGCAACCGTAGGTACTGTTGTAGGGACTTTCGTCAGTAAGCAATGCACTCGAATTCCCAAAGGTAGAATTACTGGGTGCAATTTAGATGTCCCGAGCCTATTGTAACAAATTGAATAAAGAAAATATTACGCATATTTTTTTCTACAATTTACAAAAATACTTAAATATACAAATACATCTAAAAGCATTAGGTATAACCGACCAAGAAATTGCTTTACCACCCAAATATAAGGTTTAATGTCATTTGTACCGCTTAAAACGTCAAAGCCTATTTTCGCTTACAAGTCAATATTGTCAATTAGCCTTATTGTTTTATTTCTGAAGTAGGAACTGTTATTATAATTGGTAAAACACTTTCTTGCTCGACTATACATTTTCAACGTTGTTGGTATAAAAGAAAGTTGAATTTGGAATTTGAGTACTTATGATTGAAATAGAAAACCATCACATTGCGGCAATGCTTGTTCTTTATCTTGTCAAGTTGCCAGTTCTAAACAAAGCCCTACGCATCGAGAAAGTTCGTTGTAAACAAATGGATATTAAAATGGAACTTAAAGTATAGGTGTGTTCGAGTATCTTCCAAAAAGGAGTACCTAATAATAATAAATATCACCGGCACTTAACACTAATTGTCCAAGTCATATATAATTGTGCTTTTATCGCTAGTAATAAATTAAATATCGTTTTCAAATAAAAATACGTATTATTTTGACGACCGGCTTTACGTGTATTACTCAATATGAAATTTCAACCACAAACCGTTTCAAAAGGAAAACTGGTGGTATCTGCTGGACATGTTCGGAATGTAGAGGAATTTAAAAACAGGGGCTGTGTTCAATAATTCAAGAAGACCAACATCTATTACCAAAATTAGGCAGTTTAGCCTACACAAATTGCTTTGTTAATGACAGATTCATTGAGTATGACAGATGACAGAACCTACATTATTTTTACTTTTGGCCACTATTAGCGCTGCGATAGATTTCATTACCCCCACCTGTCAAGGGCAAAGATATCGACACGGCCAAAGTTGCAAAAATATGTATACACGGCCTTAATGTTAAGTGCATAAAGTCGTGTATATTTTTTAAATAAACACATTTTCATTTTTCATTTTCATTTTCATACATATTTTTGTAACTTTGGCCGTGTCAGTATCTTTGCCCTTGACTGTACTTCGCACCCAGCGATATCGTGAGAGAAGAATGCCATTATTGTGAATGCCTTTGCAGAAGCGTGGAATTAATTGCAATGAGATATGATTAAATACATCGACATAAGTAAGGTAAGGTAGGTACATAGATGTCAATGATTAAATAGGTCTCATTCCTACTAATTGCAGACGAAAGTCTCTTATCTTCTAATATATAAAACTGTAGTGTCAGAGTTTGTGATCAAACTTCTCCGAAACGGGATGACCGTTTTTATGTTTTTTTTGTGTATATTCGGTAGGTCTTAGAATAGGACGTAAACTATATTTCAAACTTTTACGCGGACGGAGGGTCGGGCTACAGCTAGTTATTTAATTAATTTAATTGAGATGCACAAGATATAAAGAGATATATACGGTTTGTCATGACGGCATTTCGCAGTCGGTTTGGAAATGCCCGGGTAATGGATTCGAGCCTGAAACTAAGTTATGTAAGGCAGATCGCGCGGCCTTGACCCTGCGCGAAGTAGGCCGCCGCCCGCGGGCACACTGGAGCACCCGGGCTCCCGTGCCCCGTCACTCATTACACTGCCCCAACAAATCAAAATAATGGGCTATCATGCATGCACCTATCCTTATCCCTGGCCATAATTACAGGGCGAATCCACATTCGACACTTACCTCATTCACAAAAATTATTTCTTCGTTATCCACCAGCAAGGAAGAATGTTTGGTGGAACCTGAAAAAAAAGAGAGTTTATTATTAAATTTCTATCTTTGTTTTTATTTTTAGGTCCGTCATTGCTGAACTTGATGGTCAATATTCTTATACTTACTTAATGTTCTAAAAATTCAAAAAGTACGACCGGAACTTAATGTAGGTATCAGCCCACAGATACAATATAGGAAATCAATCCAGAATAAGGTGTTATTAGTTATACAGGTACATAGAAAACAAATTTAAATACAACAACTGGTTTTAAATGCGCCTACGTATTCGGTGACATAAAGTTTTGAAGAGCTAAAATCTCTTTTCTTGTTTTATGTCGGAAACAATCCAGGTACGATCTAACTTAGTTTTACGTGACCGGGTTATTTTTGCTGCATTTCTGCTGCCTTCCCGACGAATGTTGAGTGGTGATGCATCACAGCAGGAAATGTGATTTTTTTTCGTAACCCGTGGATTTTAAATTAAATTTAGAAGAACAAAAGAAATTTATTAAGAGCCAACTAGCCTAGATAAGAGTTCCACTGCTGGGCAACAGCCTCCCACCCCGTGTTTCTGCTTGTGTCGATTTTCAGCTTGTCGCGTCTAGATTCTCTCGCCAACTTACCTCACTGTTAACTACTAAGTAAACAAAATAGACTTGGTAGACGTGACCTTGACAAATATTTATTGCAAATTAATTAAAAGGTTGCAATTATAAACAAAAAACTTCCTAATTCAAGATAAATTAATAAAAAAAAGCTATAATTATTGTAAAAGAAAAGGTATCAAGAGGACACATCACATAAACAGTCTTACAATAAAAGTACATTACATACAATACATTAATCATTAGACTGATTTTATGTTTTATAAATACCGCGGTCGAGCCCCCGTAAAGGTTTTACCGCCCTCGCACACTCGTGTCACAAGAGTCGTAACTGTGATGAGTATGACACCGACACGCACCGCGCCAGCCATGGAAGCCGAGTGCTCTATCGTTCAACCCGACCCGGTCCTAGTAATTATATTACTCAATGATTCAAATTAAACATAAATCATACCTTGTATTTGGAAATACGAGTATGTCGGGCTTTAAGTAAAATACGGCAGCTGTCCGAAATTCGAAATCGTTATTATTATTATGCATTAGAGATTGTTAGTTCATCTCGTTACTTGTAGTTACTTGTTTACTTATTTTAGGGAAGTAGGTACCTACACAATATCTGCTGTGAAGGAATATTAAATTTGTCGGAAAACAAGCAAATAGTAATAAAAATAATCAGCTCATCTTCATCTCGGTCTTTATTTAAACCTTATTTAAACTCACTGCAGGGCAAAGGAATTTTCCCAGAATGCACAAGTACTTTTGGGCCATACAATTCCCACGCGGACCCAGTGCGATTGGAAACTTCACACACGTAAACACACCATTAAATTTCTTCACAGGTGTGTGCAAATATCCACACTGATTTGCAGTACCTAATTTTTTTGAGGGACCTACGTAATACTAGAATCCTTCACTTGCTCGGGTTTCAGTATAAGCACTCGCGCAAAACAATAATTTTCCACCCTTGCATAACAAATAACTAATGTTAACCACGCGTACCAAGTGGTAAAGTAAAATCTTGGAAAAATAAATTTTGGAGCACTTGCCCAATATTCAAAGTGAGGTGAATTTATTTTGCTCGTCTAAATACATTTTGTGGGTTATGGTTGGATAGGTGGCAAACTATTTATAAATTTACCGAAACCGGTGGCTTGATAAACCTGAAAAATAGCAGTGGTAGTCATAACGAATTTAACTGAGCTGTTAAAAAAAACCTTCGGATTTTAGAAGCATGCTTCGGGAATTGACGATGACACGCGATCGTGATATGCGGTTCTGTTCTGTTATAAACTTGCAAAACTTTTCAAAGTTACCGTAAAAAGTTATGTAAAGAATAACCATCAGTACAAAACAAACCTTACTGTAAAAAATAATATTACGCTTCTTTATCTTTTTCTATTTTTAATACAATATGACTTTTTGTCATGATAGGAACAAATAAAACAAAACCAGCATTTTAGAATTCTTCCATCGTTAATTTAAATTGAGAACACCCGCCTTAACACACTACTTTTATTTGGAAGTATATACAGCTGTTGTTATACTGTATCTACTTCTCTTGGGTATGTTAATAGTTATTTGTGCAACAAGAGAGCAAAGTTGTTTTTTGTTGCGAGTGTTGATTTTGAATCCCGAGTAAGCGAAGGATTCTATAATTGAATCACGAGCGTTAGCGAGTGATTCTAGGTTAGAATCCTGAGATCAGCAAGGGATTGAAATACACGAGATGCAAAAAAACTTTGGTCTCGTGTGACACATACAATTTTTCACCTCAGCAGCGAGAACATAATTTAAATGTAACATAAGAATAAAACCACATATACCTACCTGTTTACAAAACAAACACATTTTTTTAAAATAGAATTCGATTATTATCATATATAATAATTACATTTAAAACCATAAAAATGAGTCCAGTAGCTACAATACAAATCGCATACTCATAACATGCAATCTTAACTTCTTGTACTAATGTCACACTTATTTTTTAATACTGCAAAAAGCCTCATCTCGGGGTAATTGAAAAGGTTGAACAATTAAACCTTTAAATATGATTTTTATTAAGATTTCTATTACATAAACATAAATAGATTTGTTAAAAAATCATTCAATTTAACAAATAATAATTATACTGTAGAGGCAGTATACGGAATTCTTTTATAAAAAAAAAACAAGAGAAGCGGCTTTCGTGCAACGAGGTTGCATACTTTATTAAAAGATCGGGAAAATTTACATTTTGGAAATATTTCGATATATTTTTAATACCAAAAATTTAATTTAAGTTCGTAATCGACAAATTTGATCCTATTTCTTGCTTTTTTCGAGTTGAAGTGAAATGACAGATCAAAGTAAAGTTCAAATATTTGGAATTCAGTGAGTAGACCCAACACTGTACTCAGCATTTAAAAAAAATAATTAAAAAGTTACTTTGTCTCACGGAGTGAGCAAAATGCGATTTTGCTCACTGATTTCTCATAGCAAAACCTGCCTGTTTGAGGTGCTGAGGTGAAAATATATTTTTTTTGGTCTTCTGTCGTTTAATATTTTTTTATGTACTTTACGAAAACAAAACGAGTGCCTCTTCGCGTGATGGATTGCTACTAAGTCAAAAAGACACTGTTATTTTCTACTAACGAATCCTTCCGATTTCCCCCGAAACCCGAAGGTTTTTCTGAGAGCTCACGAATTGTAAAAGGAAAACTATCACAGTTTAATAGGCTTTTCAAGATAACAAGTAATATGTCGCTCACTCAAAACTTAATATTGAATATTTGTCGTATTATTACACAACGCTACACTGCGCGTAGGCCGCACTAGGCTGGTTTTTCGACTTACATAAAAAGTTACCCTCCCTGAAAAATGATCTAACTGATGGTGAAAACCACCCTGCCATTAGGTTCTAGGACCCCGATTAACGGATGACAGTTTTTTTTTACTAGTTTTAGGGGTCGCTACCGGCTATCAAAGTTTTGAAATCACGAAATTCATAGGAAAAGATTTTTTTTATTCAAAATTTAAAATCAAATAAATTTGTGTCAATTTATTAACTAAGTAACCGTCTTGGAGCGAGGGGAGTGTATCGAGTGTAGGGGATTCCTGGGCGATTGCTTGAGAATTTCCCTTACTTGATACACCCAGATACATATACGTTCTAAAAGTAAAATAAATACAAAACTGTGACATGGTTGTATTGATGCCAATTCAAAAAGGTTTTATTTAAAAACTTTATCAAGCGGTTGCGACCTCTAAAATTCATCAAAAAAATTGCATCTGTTAATCGGGGTCGTAGAACGCAATGGCGGGGAGAGACAATGACTTTTATGAAAATCGATTTTTAAGCAACACCCTCACACAGAAGGGGGATGCGGCTTGGCTTTATTGGTTAAATAGTTGGCTTAGATAAAATAGCTGTCCGATTGTAATATTTAATGTCCCTATATTATTGTGTTTTTAACTACTCAATAGTTTCGCACATATTCTGATTACAGTTTGTTAATAGGTATACGAGTACGATGTACTGGACATTGAGACAGGCAGTGAGAGAAACTTTAATAATATTTTCCATCTCCAATCAATATTCCTGCCAGGCATTCATCATCAGCCATGCATTCAGGCATGCATCTCTTGCGAGCCATTGTTTCAACAAAATTATTTTTTTATTTTAGTTCATCTGTGATTTTGAATAGTATCAGAATCATAATATTTGTGTTTATAACAGTGCGTATAATTTAACCAATATCCACTAACAAACTAATTCGCTATTTAAAAGCAGATAAATATCGTAATCCTAAACTAATGTAACTTTATTACTATTATAAAGTAAGCGCCCAGTGCTTATCTATTGGTTTCAATTGAATAATAACCTATTAAACCTACATCAGTACTATTTACTTACTGCCTACTATCACTTTCGAAATGGTTAGTTATATGAAAAAAATAAAATAATTTAAAACCATAGGGTGACTTATTTAATTTTTATCCTCTAAAGTTAAGTTATACAATTTAATCATGAAATGGCAATTGGCAGTTTTCGCTTATTTATTCCTAAATAAGTATTTGAAAATGCGATATTTTCGAAATATAATAGAATGCCTTTTGGATCACAAGCGACATATAAAAAAGAACGTATAGAGGTACAAATGTTACAGTTATACAGAAATCTCGTGTTTCGCAGCTGGCCGCAATATAAAACGTGAGTGATACGTTCATTTATTTATTTATTATTTATTTATTTATTTAATGAAATAATTACACAGCATTACAGACAAGCCAAAGCACTGTGAAATTCATAAAATATTAACAAGCACAACACATGACACATGGCACAAAAGATAACAGAATTAACATTTACAAACAATTTAGTGAAGACGGACGGTCATCCTTCGCCTCACAGAACCTCATACACTCGCTACATAAATTCTTCCAGCTACTAGCAAAGATATCACACTTCATAACAGAACTGC
Organism: Choristoneura fumiferana; assembly: GCF_025370935.1. Lineage (NCBI taxonomy): Eukaryota > Metazoa > Arthropoda > Insecta > Lepidoptera > Tortricidae > Choristoneura > Choristoneura fumiferana. The sequence goes on along the minus strand of NC_133472.1, from coordinate 27,634,226 downwards.
GAGCGTCACGCCGCGTCCGCCGCAGCCGCAGCGCCGCGGGCGCCGCCGTCTCAAACACGGCTCTGATGTACGGTCACCTACATTAATATATCTTCCACAGAGGAGCGTGCAAAAATATCTGACTGTGAACACGTCCTACCGGCCCTAGAAATAGAGTCATCACTTATGTGCATAAGCACGCTTTGTTGTCAGGTATTAGTACTGGTGACTGTACCTATTGGTTTGGTATACCAGCCGGCAAAAATGAACAGACTTTCGTAGGTAGGTAGGTAGGTATTATCTCTAAAAGATTTTACTTAAAATAGCTAGACAAACTAAACAAGGTTAGGAGAAAAATGAGAAAAACCAAGTTTAACCCTTAATTGGGCATAAGGAGTATATTTCCCACTCATATTTTGCGATGCTGTTATCGCTCTGAAGGTAGCTATATCCCTCTTAGTGACAAATATAAAAAACTGTATTGATTTGTCTGTGCCCAAAATAAAATCGGGAAACGAAACGCAAACATGTCATGTTTGACACATGTCAAAGTCAGAAACGTCAGTTGGTGTCAACAGTGGGTTGAAACTCCATACAAAAAATCTAATGTATGGAGCTAGTGACTTTTTTGTACCAACCTCTCCAAAATAACTTATTGGTTGCCATATTTATGAAATGATCTGTGTTTAGAAGATTTCACTTAAATTATAATATTTGCAATTCTTCACATTTTAAGCTGTGAAAAACAAAAATAAGCAGAAAAAAATATTACTAAGATAAATAATACAATATAAAAATAATTCTGACTGGATATCCTTTTTTATTTAAGTAAATGAAAAAAATGTAGTTCTATTTTTCAATTTTATATGGCAGCCCACAAACCTTCATCTGCTGCGTGGGAACGGACGCCTTCGCGAGATTTTGTGTTTACTGTTTGAATTTTCGTGTATTTTGGTGTTTTGTTTTGTTAATAGCGTTGAGTTTGAGATTATTTCTCCTCCGCATTAACTCTTCTTTCACTAAAGTGCATTTATTCGAGACAGGACTCTAGTTTTTACCGTTATTTTCACGGCTGTCCTTTACTAAGAAACCATTCAACATGAGGAGATGCGAAATTTGTGGTATTCAAGAAAAACATTGTGAAAACAAAATGTTCTTTGCTAGATTTCCTCTAAGTGAACATGTGTAAGTAAAGTAACTGATAAATCTGATAATAGGTGTTGAGGTTATATTTGGCTGGCCGACGTCAATTCGTATTATATAGTATCACGACAATTAAATTTTATTTCAGTTGTAAGCAGTGGGTGAAAGTAGTTGGCAACGAGATTTCACAAAATCGAAAACCCGGCTGAAGAAGAAAGCCATACCAAAATTGGACTTCCCATGCCACCTCTTTCTGAAGAAATTCTTGAAGGGTTTCCCCTAAAGATGGCAAGAACAGCCAAGGTAAACACTTTATTTTATTTTCAATTTATCTCTATTGCAACTTGACTTACTGCATCTTATAATAATAATAATAAAATAATAAAAGATATTGATTTAATAGTTTGTTTACAAATTCTACATAGGTACATAACAAATAATAAGTACAATCAAACTATCAAAAGGGAAAGCGACTCAGCTTATGCCTGCACCTTGCAGAACAAAGTCCCTTGGCTAACAGGCGCTGTTTTTCAGTCGCCCCCATAAACCATAACCCTAATAAATACCATCAATACACATGCACATATTTTTTTACATACAATATATGTTATAAATTAATTTGCTTCGTCATCAATAATAATGCTAGGTATTTTGAGTGTATAGTATAGTTGCCGGTCAGAGCATTAGTAATAGACAGAAAAATTGGCTGCACACACTAATTATATTTCACCTGTATAAGTTAGTGGAAGCTTCTGGCTAAATTAAACTTTGTTTCAGGTTCAGCTTTGGAGTTGCCCAGTGTGGAATATTTACATGCACAGCCTTCCACAAGTGCTGTGCAGTGCAAAACGGACAATACAATACTACAATACAATACTTGTGTAACGTGAAACTGTATTTACCTATGTAAAGAAAAACAGATCCATGACATGAAAATAAATTATTATTAAGAAAAACAACTTTTTTTTCTTTAATTCGATCATTTAATTAATAAAAAGCGCACCACTACGTGCCGTTTTTTGACAATATATCGATAAAAAAGCACAACACTATGCTGTTACAATATCGATAATATCGACTGTTCCTAACAACACTACTTGTCAATGTGACTTTTTCGGCCCTGTTTAGTCTGTGCAGTTCGTTTCTTGATATTGGCACAAAAAAGACACTGAATTCATACTACAATCGTGGTATTGTTTTTGTATGAGAGTTCCGACTCTTAAAACGTAGTGATTATATACTCTTTGGGTGTCAACAAAATAAAGCTGAATACGTACGGAATATTTAAAAAAAAATCACCATGTCGCGAAAAAATACGGTAAGTTTTATTGAATAGTTGTATTCGATAGATTTTGAGTTGTATTACATACACGTAATTATATTTTAGTGATTACGGTAGTATTTCAGTGATTTTCGGACCTTTAAAAGTTGTGGGAAATATTGTACTTGTGACCGCATAAGGATGGTAGTTTTCACCGTGTGGGAAATATAATACTTCAGACCTTTAATAAATCACATTTATCCATACATGTGTTATTTTATTCTTGCAGATCAAAAAATCTCTCGACTTCTCTAGAAGCGATCATATGGATATAGCTCTCAGTATGCTCATGAGCTCCTCAGAGAGCGAGCAGTCAGATAACAGCTTTATGCTGGACAATAATGTTTGGATCAACGCGAAATAAGATCAAATTAAAAATGCGGATATACCGAAGATAACATTTTATTTTGTGAGTATATTTTTTTAAAATTTTCAATATATTACAGTATGATTCCTTTTTTGTTTACACTCAAATCTTATTTCAGGTGAGCCGTCCATCGATTTGTGTCAATAAGAAGCAGTACAAGACAAAGCGTCCAAGAAAATGCCAGTGTTTCTAACTAAGTGTTTAGTATTACTAACTTGTTTATAATAAAAATCATGATATTTATTCAATCATGTCAAGTAACACTAACTGCATTTATAGCAATTAAAATATAATATGCCTGAGCATAATGATATTTTAATTGGTATAAATATATATAGCTGTAAGGGTATTCCCCCTAAGCCTGTCTGAGAGTCACTACTGGCGAGTCCTGATTGATCCCAGCCAAGGCATATCAGAAGCTCCACTTCCTTTGGAGCCCTATGATGAAAAATCCCTACAGTCAAGACCTGATGAAGCATTACAAGAAACCTACAGAGAGCCTGCGTATAATATGGATCCTTTAGGCAAAATGTTGAGGAAAAACTGGCCTCAACAGCGGTATATGCCAGGTCACTTTATATGGTGCTCCATGTTTTAAAAAGTTCCACTTAAAGATGCCTGACCTAAAGGCAGTGTAAATTTCACATAAATGTAAATAAAATAATTATTTAAAAAATCTAGTAGATGGAAACCAGAGACTTATAATGGCCTGAAGGTGTATAATTCCCACGTTAATTTTTTATATAAAAATAAAAAAATATATAAAAACTAAGTATGGTGTTTTTATCTTCTACCTGCATAAAAAAATATACATATCTTTGTAATACCCTAAATTCAATACTTTCGCCATGCCCAATTAAGGGTTAAACAGTGCAAATAATCAACTGTACCTTATACTGATGATTTAATACATTATGATCAATAATTTATTAATCGGTAAATTATTGTTCCAAATTTGATCATGTTACATGATCATTGGCGACCGTCAGCATTTTATGTCACTATGACGTCCAAAGTACTGAGTTAAATGGATAAGTCGGTGTTGTTAAAAATAAAACCATGATAATATTAAATGATATTATTACGGATAACTCACGTCTTAAACCGAGTTTAAACATGTCGATCTAAACTCGGTTTAAGACGTGAGTTACCCGTAATAATATCATTTAATATGAGTGAGTCTCACGTTAGTTTCATGTTCATAATAATATTGTTAAAAACTCACTGAATTGAATTTGTTTGCTACACAAGTACAGTTGATGTGTAAAATAATGATAGGGAGGAACGTCAGTGAGACAAGTACATAAAATAATGATCAGTTCTCACAATCAAAGCAGTTCTCCTTATACTCGTAACTAGCAGTCAAGATAATAAAGAATATCAACACACGTTTTAATTTAAGGTTTGAATTAACGGTCAAATTATGACACACGTTTCTCGGTTGTTCGAACAAAAATGAACTAAAAATATTATACAAGGTTGAAAATACAAACTGAAATATAGATGCACAGAAAAAACAGAAAAATAAGACCATCACTGGGAATCGAACCCAGGTCCTCGGTAATCCGTACCGCGTGCTATACCGCTACACCACTGATGGTGACCATATATATTTCAGTTTGTTTTTCAATTTCGGTTTTACGGGATGACCGTAAAAGTAAAAATTTGGAACTGAAATAAAAAATACAAAAAGATTCCAAAAAACCAATCTTAATTATACAAGGTGTTAATTAAATAACTGAAAACCACAGACACCCCAAAAATATTTTTTCATTTTAAGTTTGTTGATTTCATTTATTTTTGAATATCTTCATTATTTTAAAAGATATTCATGTATTTGTTAAGTCAGTAATTCTACTTCATTTGTGTATTTGTCAGTTGCGCTTTGACTTTTTTAGAAGGAAATCACACATTGACAGCAAAACGGCCAGTACTAAATTATCGAAATAGTATGCAACCTCGCTAAAATATTTAATTGGCGCCTGTTGCAGTCATTACTTTTAGACTGGGCACAATATAAAAGAGATTTAAAAACACAAACACAACCTGATTTAAAACATAGTGTAATCGATTCTACTCTCGATTCTGAGCAAACTACTTTCTGGTTTTCAGTTATTTAATTAACACCTTGTATACTTACATGTAGATGGACATTAGCTATTTTTACTATTATATATGATATATGTACTATTACTAATAAAACGAATTAATTAAAAAACAAATATTCATAATATTAAATAGTATAGACCTGAATATTAACATAAACACATATTTTTGTAGATTTTGTAGCAACGGATAAACACAGAATCCCCTTTGAAATTATGGCATATATTTGGCGACTGTAAGAAACTTAACCAAAAGCCTTAATGAAATCTATAAAAATGTCATGTATTCGCCATCAAATTTTTACAAAACAATCTTATCTAATAACTGAATTGATATCGATGTAATATTCCATTCAGGTTGACGCCTGCCCACTCACGGTAATGAAAAACGTGAGTTGATATTCTTTATGTATTATCTTGACTGCTAGTTAAAAGGAGAACTGATCATGTATTATATCCAAGAAACCGCAAGAAGGCTGAGTTTAACTTAAAAAATACAGTTATTTATTATTAATTAGAGAGTTTAGAGGGAGTACTAACGTACCTAAAGTGTGATCTTTTGTTTGACAATTAATAACAAACCGACGGTCTCTACGTAAATCATCGAAAGTCAAAATTGACGTTTCTTTATTATTAGCATAATTTGTTTATTATTGGGTTATTTATACATACACGCTTTGTAAAAGTAAAAAAAAATTTGAACAGAAAATTCAAAACGTAAATCATCGAAAATAACGTTATATTTCCGATGTATTACATCGAAACTCTAGATTCGAGTTAACGCGGCGTTGCCGTTAGTGTAGTAACGACGTAAATCATCGAAAGTACCAGATTCGATGTTATACTACGAACTGCTCCTTTAATTAATTTTATATCAAAAGTGGTAGGTTCAATTGTTAACGTTCATACTCGTATTTATCGAACGGAAAATATCGAAACTGACATTAATTTTTTTTCGATCCCAACTTAGTTTATTTACAAGTCGAAACTGGCCGTTTCGGTGGTTTCGATGTTTTACGTTAGAATATTTTATGAGCATCGATGTTTTAACGTTATAATTAATTAGTTTTTATGATAATCAGTTACAATTTTATATCAGAATCATCACGCAAGATGGCTTTTCGCCGAAAGCAGGAGTGTTACCAAGCCAGGGTAAATGTAGCGAAGGTACGCCATGTAAAGACCATTGCATTAAAAAGGGAGCTTAACTTAGCCTCGAGGTCCCTCAAAAGACACATTACTAGTTACCAGAGCTAATTCGTTGCACATTGGTAGAATTGGCGAGAGACTAGATTACTCGCTTCGGGACTCGGGCGTTCTGGTCTCTTGCCAAAGCTATCAAGGGAAATTTCTGCACCCCATCTTTTCCGCCTCTACAAGCCGATCTTCTAGGTAAACTGTTTTCGTTCAACTCGACTTTGGATGAAAGGGGACACACGCCGCCGACCATACTGCGGTGTAAGAGCTGTATGCCGGATATCCGGTCCCACTAAAGTTCAGTGCGTAAAGCACTTCTCTCCCTCGATATCCATAAGTCCAATGGGCCCGATGGAATCCCTCCGGTAGTGTTGTAGATGTGCTGTGCGCCCCTGAGTTGACTCCGCTTTTAAAGCGTCTTTCGGCTCTCCTACTCTTCTGGCAGTAGTCCCGATCTCATGAAAGTCTGTTCTGGTGCACCCGATCCCTAAAAAAGGTGACCGCTCAAATCCATCTGCCTATAGGCCAATAGCCATAGCATAACCTCCATTATCTCAAAGATAATGGAGTCCGTTATCAACGGCCAGCTCTTAGGATCGCCGATTGATGAGTGACTGACAATACAGTTTCCGAAGCGGCCGCTCGGCTGGCGATCTTCTGGTTTACCTGACACATAACGACAAAAGGGTGAAGCATAGGCTGTTAGTTTAGATGTAGTGAAGGCCTTTGATCGGGTTTGGCATAAAACACTCCTATTAAAACTTCCATCCTTTGGGCTTCCCGAGAAATTATGCGCACGGGTCAGTAGCTTCCGAAGTACCAGCTTCTCCCTCTGGACCACATACAACGGAGAGCGATTCGAATAATCAGCTGCAAAGAATTTCAGATCGACTTGACTCCTTTTCGCTGCGTAGAGATATAGCTTCATTGTACATCCTCTATCGCATCTACAACGGGGAGTGCTCCAAGGAGTTCTTCGGGTTGACCCCTGCCACATCCATCCATGGTTGGCGGTCCACTACTAGAAATTTCCTGCCTCGCACAGCAAAGCTCTGGAATGAACTGTCACCTGCGGTATTCCCGGACCGACATATAATCAGTAATCGCTTACCACTAGGCGATCCGTTTGCTCGTTTTCCCCCTATTCCGTAAAAAAACTTACATAATGTAAACTATAAACTTACTTGTGCCTAAGATGATTTATTAACAGAAAAGCACAGAGTTATAACACATATACAAATTTTAAAAAAATATAACTACTATCTAATCTACTTACTATTTACAAAACTTACACTAATTAGAAAATGTCTTCAAGGCTGCTGCTTTGGGGGGCCATTCGTAGGAGACTGGCAGCATTACCTCTCTGGATAGCTAGGCTGATGCGTTGTGCAAAGTAAGCACCAGCCCGCCGATCCCTTGAGGTATCTACCAGCCGAGAAGATATCTGGCGGAAGAGCTTGTGCCTTATAAAAGAAGTTAATATCATTGTGATAATTATGCTGTCGATTAAGTATACTGGCTGATTAAAACCTGTGAGTTAAGGCTAATTATAATATAAGAATTTTTAATAAATGATTCTCAATCTTTAATATTCACAACACCTCTACATCGAAAGTTCTAATTCTAAGACATTTAAACGACGAAAATAATCGAAACTGGTAGTTCCGTTTCCAAATGAATTGATTGATTCGGCGTAAAAAATAGAGACTGCCACTTTCGTTAAATTATTTATAAAAACATCCATTGTAAATAATCGAAACTAGCATAATGACGACGTATACCATCGAAACTGAAATTCCCAGAAAACTAACATATTATATTCCGTTGAACTAATGTAATGTTAATAAAGTGCCTAATTTATTATAGGTATTTAACTGATATGACAGAGTTAATCTAATTATTTTATTTTGAAACTATGCAAATATCAAACTTTAGAACGCTGTAGTGAAAAATGCCTAAAACCACTTTCGATGATTTAGTAGGGGCCGTCGAAACTAGGTACCTACACTCCGTGAGCTCTTGAAAAACCTTCGGATTTTAGAAGCATATGCATGCTTCGGGTATTGACGATGACACGCGATCGTGATATGCGGTTCTATTCTGTTATATCAACTTGCAAAACTTTCCAAAGTTACAGTAAAAAGTTATGTAAAGAATAACCATCAGTACAAAATAAACCTTACTGTAATAATATTACGCTTCTTTATTTATTTTTTATTTTAATAAAATATGACTTTTTGTCATGATACAAATAAAACAAAAATAATTTTCGAATTCTTCCATCGTTAATTTAAATTGAGCACACCCCGCCTTAACACACTACTTTTATTTGGATATGTCTTTTGGGTATGTCAAATGAATTTTTTTTTGGTCTGCTTTCGTTTAATATGTTTTTAATGTACTTTTCGAAATCCCTGTTGCTTCTATAACTCGGTCTTCAACCTTTTTAAAATATTTACGATCAACACTTTTCTTGAAACTTTCAGCTTCTTTGCAAAATATTTATATAAGTACATTATAAACAATTTCCCGTGATTGGCTATTTACAGAAATACCCTGTTTAAGTTAACTCGCCATGGGAATCAATTTCCGAAAAATAACAAACTAAATAAATATCTAAGTGGTGGTTTTAGCTGCTCTAGTATATAAATCAATAAAAAACACAACGAGTGCACTCTTCGCGTGATGGATTGTCATTATCTACTAACGAATCCTTCCGATTGCCCCCGAAACCCGAAGGTTTTTCTAAGAGCTCACGGATTGTACCTCATCGACTGAGCTTGAAGTCACGTGTTTTCCCAGAGTTAACGACCAAATTAGACCAATTTTCTTTACGAAATCTACCATCAAATCTGTACCCTTCGGGGCCGTTTTACCATCCATTGATTAGTGTTAATTGACGGTTAAATGTGATGCCGTCTCTATTTGTTTTGTTCGAATAGACGGAGACGGCTTCACATTTAACCGTCAGTTAACACTAATCAATGGATGGTGAAACAGCCGCCTAGTGTAAGTTTTCGGTTACAAAATACGTCTCGATCGCGTTCGCGTTAAAATCTCAATTTATATGGAAACACGAACATTGCTTCTAGCGGAAAGTTTGCGAAGTTCGTGTTTCCATACAAATTGAGATTTTAACGCGAACGCGATCGAGACGAATTTTGTAACCGAAAACTGACACTAAGAGCACTGAGCTATTTTTCGAGATCTTCTAAATGAATAGATAAGAACAACTAGTTTAAAGGTGTTAGATTACAATCCGTTTGGTAAAAAGTTATGGAAATTGATTTTTTATGATTTCGGGATTCTCATTTTCTCATTAAGCATTGTCAAATTTCAAAACAAAACAACAACATCGTATTGTTTTGTAATGAACAATTATTTATTACTATATCAAGGTTAATGGAAATCTTGAAAAACCGGTGCACACCTAGTTTAGCATTTGAATTTACCTCCATCGAAAGAAGTAGGATTTTACTTAAGATAAATCTTTTAAAAGGCAACCATAATAAAGAAAATTTTAACAAAAAAGTAAAACCGACTCCAAAAAAATAAAATAATACTTAACAAAAAATGGAACCGACTATAAAATTCTTGAAAATATTTTTCTAGGTAGGTACCTACTAGCTCAAAGTCGGTGCCTCAGCACGACCCAGCAGGAGTGGAACAATAGTCGTCTACCTCACCTACATACTATGGGTTTCAATCACTCCTGCTGGGTCGTGCTGAGTCACCGACTTCGAGCTAGTAGGTACCTACCTAGAAAAATATTTTCAAGAATTTTGTAGTCGGTTCCATTTTTTGTTATTATTTTATTTTTTTGGAGCCGGTTTAACTTTTTTGTTAAAATTTTTCTTTATTTCTCACTTTTTAGTGATTTGTAGCCAAAGTACATCTCACAACGATTCTATTAAGCCCAAACACGGCTTAGTTACGTTGTTTTAAGTATAACAGAGTTCCGTTGCCTACCTTCCGGCTTCAGCATCAAATCAGTTCGAAAGAATCATTAACTTAAAGCTTCTTCTTAGTCGCTTATCTAGGTTTAGTAATCATAATCGTTTATAGACGCGCGAGGATTACTTAGTTTTGACGAGTTCTATTGGCCATCTACGGTCTTCTTCATCAGGTCCAGTATACCAAGTGATACTTTCTGAATGTAAATGCTTGTCTTGATGCTAAAAATGCCAAAATCGCCATAGGTGTGCCTATACATTTTGAGGTTTGCCCTCGATTTCTCTAGGATCCCATAATCAGATCTTGACTTGGTGACCTTAAAAGAGTACTCTTTCGAATAAAAAAAGAATTTTGAAAATCGGTCCACAATTGAAATACATAGAAAAAAATACAAACATTGGAACATAGAACCTCCTCCTTTTTTGAAGTCGGTTAAAAATCACGTAACCCAATCAAACATTTCAAATCAGGAAAAATCAAAAATATACCAAGGTCTCTTTTTGTTTTTAAGTAGGTACTAAAGATTTATTTAATAAATAACATACAATTTAATATATAAAATAACTCTGCATAATATTACTGTCAAAAGCATTTAGTGTTCACATATTTATCTAGGTGCCTACCTACCTACACCTTGCGCGCTCCGATATACCTAATAGCGATATTATTTATGGAAATGTATTTTCCTAATCTCTTTGTATCCGTCGTTGGCTTTTAAACTACCGTCGTTAAAAACAAAAATAAAGAAGGAAGTATATATGTTTATTATAAACCTATAACTGAAATACCAAGTTATGTAGGTACTTTAATTAACTAAAACAGAAAATATATCAACAGAATTCACAAGGAATATTTCGAAATAAACCTACCTACTGAAACTTGCAAAACTTCTAGCTTTGCCGGCGACACGAGAAACACATTTAGCTCACTCGCATTACGACGCCGAGCTGTTTACAGGGTATAATAACTGTTTATAGATATGAAAGTAGCAAATATCTACTGCCTGTGCTGCACCCATTATTTAAATTTAAATTAATAATGTTTACCTTTATATAAATTTGTTTTTGTCCTGTTAAAATTCTTGTTTTATGTAGGTACCTACAGCTCGCTCTTACCCGCGGCTTTAGGTACTCACGTGAACCACTAATCCGGTTGCTAAATTGATATTTCGTCATATTAAAAAAATATGCCGTTATCTTCAATAAACACTCGTGCAAAATACAGGACTACAGGTTGTGATTCCGAGATTTTACGTAGGTGTAGGTAGGTACGCACCTAACCTAACCCCCATCCCGAGTCCGTCGAAATATCGGCATAAAAGGCAGCTTATGCATGTGTCAATATTATTGTTTATTCTGTGACTTCAGAAGTATTCCAAAAAAAACAGTTATCTACCACACACACATGCACACATTGCACACACTCAGATACTTCCGTATTTTATATACAAAGATATAATAATAAGTAGGAATAAAGAAGAATTATTTAAGTATGGTTACATTACAAGACATTATGTTTATAGAAAAGGTGATCCGCATACACAAGCGTGTAGGTACAGAAGTAATAATAGTACATTACTGCCGAGGCCGGGAATCAGCAATTCGTTTGGTCACTGTTTCAGATCCGGTTCGAAGGACCATTATATGATTCGGCACAATAAAACATATACAATATTATTTTTAAATGGCTGTATTCCATTAAATTATACATAAATAGGTTCGTATGACCGCTCGCATCGGCATATAGCGTGCAACTGTCAGATTGACAGTTTGCTTGATGTACGTCTTGTATATGTAGAAGGGTGGCTGAGTCCGTCAATAAATACGAATCCACGTATTGCCATTTCCGCTACTGCTTTTCTCTAATATTTAATGCGAGGAAATAAAGCATAATCGTTAAAATATTAAATTAAATGATCAGGCACGGTTTTAAAAAAATAGCCTTATACTTTCCCGCGATCGATACTTATTTTTTTTTAAATGTACACGACACGACTCCTAGTGCCATTTCAGTAGAAATAATATTTTAATAAAAAAAAGTTAAATGCAATGAACCTTAGTTTAACTCAATTACAGTTTAAAGCGCTGCTGAGCGCTTTTTAGTTAGATACTTCATCCATTTTCTTTTTGTTACCATTTATTCGGTATCTTAAATTGTGCTTGAACTCAAAATAAGAAAAAAACAATGGCCAGTGCCAGGGAAAAACTTACCGATTGAAAGTCAGTAAGGTCAGTAGCTGTTAGTTATTTTCTTTCCGTGAAGATGGGAGGTAGTTGCAGCCCCCAACCACACAAGACATTATACCACAAGTCCACACGCACTACGTTTATGTGTATAAAGAGCTCATAAAATTCAACAACTGAAAAATCATTAAAACACCTCGCAATCACAACGTGTCCATTGGAAATTCATAAGCAATTAACACGCGAACAATTAAAATTGTCTAATAGACAAACTGTCAGACTTTGAAGCAAAGTACTTTTAATTTGGCCGTGTGGAATTTGTTCAATATAACCAAATGACAGTTCATCTTGTGACAAACTATAAAAATGAAACAAAGAGTAAATAATGTATCTCATTCTAACATATATTTTTTGCCATAAGATAGAACGAGAATGAAAGCAGTTCCTAAATTTCTATTTTAATGTGGTTTCTATATGGTGGTTATTGTTCTGAGCATATTGTCCATATTGACAATATGTAAATGATTGACAATTCAGATGGTGTCTTTTCCGAATTTTCTCGATGGAAATACATTAGAAAGAAAGAATGAATGAATCTATTTACCAAAATATAAATAGGCACTGTAACTGTTATGTAAATAAATGCATTTTGAATATAGCGGTAACTTTTGGCAAGACAAATAGATATTGTCAAACAAACTTTACCGTGTGGCATCTGTATAGGAGGTAGGTAACCATCTATATAAAATAAGAAGCTACCTGAATGATTGAATGCCAGGAGAGTGTATAAAAGAAAATGTTTGAAAAATTGTACCAAGAGTATAAATATCGCATTTGAAAATCTTGATAGAAAAAGAAAGTAAGTGAGAGATATAGAAAATGCTTGCAGGTTACATTTAGTCTCATTTTTATCATGAATATAACCGTTCAAAGATATTGCATTCATCCTTTTCTGAAATTCAACCCCTAAAGAGGTGAAATAAAGGATGAATTGTTTGTATGAAAAATCGAAGCCGCAGTAGTTACAGTTTAAAAATGTCAGGTTTTAGCTAGGACATCTACTTTAAGGTTCCGTACCTCGCAAGGAAAAAACAGAACCCTAGAAGGACTTGCATATGATGGATGATGGATGAAAAGTCGATCACAAGTTATAACGACCAGTTAGTTAATTAAGGACGACCAGATGGCCTAGTGGTTAGAGGTCCTGACTACGAAGCTTGAGGTCCCGGGTTCGATTCCCGTGTGGGGGCACATATTTGTATGAAAAATACGAATTTTTGTTCTCGGGTCTAGGGTGTTTAATATGTATTTAAGTATGAGTCTATCTATATAATTAAATTTATCCGTTGCTTAGTACCTATAAAACAAGCTTTGCCAAGCTTACTTTGGGACTAGGTCAATGAGGGCTATCGCGTATGAATTCGCCGCTAGAGGCGCTAGTGTAGCGTGAGGTCTCCGAAATGTCAAATCTCATAGTTTTTGTGTGAGCTACGCGGGTTTATTTACAATTAGAATTTTTTTGTGAATATTTTGCATAACCTGAAATTAATTATGGCAATTATGCGTTACGGGGCAATTAATGTCTGTGTTTTGAGACAGTTTTGTCTTTCGAAAACTTTTGTCCTCCCTTTTTTTCCGAACAAAACGGGACTAAGCAACACTGTGGTTGCTGGATATTTTGATGGTACGGTTTTAAGGTGTTTTAAATATGATTTTAATCTAAACTTTGTTTTAACGCCCGTAATAACAGACTCTGAAAGCCACACTTAAAAACCTCACCCAACAGTGCGCCATCTAGTGAGACAAAAAACGATAGCCCTCATTGGTGTGAATTGTCCCGTGATATTATTATTATTATTAAATTATGCGTGACCAAGGGAAATGGGGATTTATTTTTATAACCCCCTAAGCAGTGAAAAACGGGATAGAATGTTGTCGCAATAATTTCGGAGATCTAGGAGAAGGGGGTAGACTTTGCGTATAAAATTTGCGACAGACGAAGTTGTGGGTAAAGGTTAGTATATAAGGGTATACATTTTATTTTTTCTGTAACTTTTTATATAAGCAAATTCATTAAAGTAGAATATTCCTTGTCACGCGCGCACACACACCATTACCTAGCTTCACATTTAAGTGCAAATTTCCTCACATTTCTCTGTTTCCTTCGTTCTACCGTTATTTTGAGCGACATCCGAGCTAGAATTGTTTTATTCCATCTAATTGCCTAATTAATAGCTTTGCTTAGGAAATGACAAGCCTAATAAATGAGATACAAACAAAAATATTTTGACTCTACAGATACATACTTACTTAACTTAACCTACGCAGGCATAGCGCTTCAATAAGTAGTTGTGTGAAAGTAAAGTACCTACCTAAAATTCGAAGATATTGTAGGTATTTATATTCACATCCTCATTCGTAATAATAATAAATAATGAAGAGATTTTGCGAATAATTTATTTCCGCGGATATGAACACAAAAGTATCTTTGCATCGCAGTGGCATTCGTATCCGTATCTTAATGTCAAATAAAATTGTACATTATATTACCATTCTTGAAAGTATTTTACTTGTTAAATAATAACAACATATTCCTCTTATAACTCAATAATTTAATGCATATTTGGCACAATGGCGACACCCAGCAGCAAAGCCAAGCGCACAACAAAGAACCGCGAACAGAGCCGGTCGGTGCGGGCGCGGTGCGGCGGCGTGACGTCAGCATGGGCTCCCCTCCTTCACTTGTTGCTAGACGAGGACGACCAACAAACTCTGATCAACGGCAAAAACCAATATTTTTTAACTTTATTGCTTGTTTACATATTCGAGCTTTGTCCTGGGCTTCACCTGCACGCTTTATGCATGCTTTATTTCATGGAAACTACGCGTTTAACTGGCATCAAAAGAAGCCTTTGTCCGGGTTTCAAGTCAATCTTAAATTAATTTTCTTTGAAATCGCAACAGAAATTTCTCTTTGAAAACATTATAAAGAAAAACGCGCAATAGAACACATTTTATGACATTCACATTAGATGACATTTGCAATTTTGTAAAATAAGATCTATTTACCAAATAAGTAAGAACCACATGATATTTGGTGATCTTTGTTTAAAATCGGCCAAATGCGCATCGGAACGTGCATTAAAAAGGATTCAACAGTAGGAAAGGAATTTTGAATGGTCACTTACTACAACAATGCTAAGCCAGTTTTTTTAGCAATACCTCCGAAACAGTTACTACACCTACACTGCTCAACAATAAATTATCGTTATATAAAAGTATTCATAATATTTTCTTATAAAATTAATTTGACAACAACATCGTTAATAACATATTCTTACTTAGCTACCTACGTTAATATTTACAATATGTGTAACATGTCAGCACCTCGCTCGGTCACTCCCTTATACAGTACTGGTACATTATTATTGTATGGATCCCACTTAAAGGTAATTGAATAGTTTGCTATAAAATCGTTATTCACAAATTGTTATTCACAAACAAATCTAAACTATTTTTAACCGTGACTTAACCCGAATATTTGCTATGGGAGTATGAACTGAAAATTCTGCAACGTAGTAAACAAAAAATACTACATTGATATTTTGAAAAATAAAATATGAAGAATGCTTATAGGGATACCTTATAACAGGTTTTGATTTTTTAAAAAAGGTCAAACGTTATGAAATATTACGTCCAATTTTTTTTAATGCCACAATTTTTATACTATAATATAGTAACACATTTTTTTCCACTTTTGAAACTTATTTCCCTATGAACTTATCCAAAAAAGTTTCTTAAGCACCTCTTCATGATTTTGGAGGCCTTTATAATGATGCTTTCGTTTGCATGAATGCAGAGGCCCCCTCCAAAAAAATGTGTTTTCGTATTAATTTTGTGATTTCGCACCTACGTATAAATTAATATAGTACCTAACAATGACAAGTAACTTTGGTATTTTCGAGTACTTAATAAATACCTTTAATTACCGTACACAAGTGGGCAGGTGTTTGGCAGTTACCGAAAAACAGCTGACTTTCAAAATTTCATTACATAGCCCTCACCTTACAGTTTTTGAGTAAAATGCATGTGACATACTATGGACAGACAGACGACCTTCCGTTTATTCCATTTTGTCCACGGAAATTTTAAAATTAACTGTATGTTTTCAGTTCATTGGTTCCAGCGTGCGAAGCATTAAAAAAAATCAAAGTACTTACTTTAAGAACATTGCAACAGCTAGGTAGTATTCGTATCATAATATATTGCATACTTATATTAATACGAGTATATATACATAAAAAAAGACATCAATTTTGTCAAAAGATTGTATTGTCTCCATTGATTCGCCAGGTGTTAGCAGATAGTTAGCCTGAGTGAGATAAAGAAAACTAAACATAATAAAAAAACGCACTAAATTCAATTTAGTGCGTTTTTTACCACTGTTTAGTAAAAAATTTTTTAAAGTTCTAGTTTATACAGATATAAATTCTTAAAATGCAGGGTGCAATTAAAGAAAACTGAAAATAGTGATCATATTACAAAAACTTACCTCTAAACTGCAATCGCGCATATTTTTCATTTTTACATTTCAGGACCTTGAACCGGTTTAGTTTTACAAGGAGTGACATTTTTGCTATAACCACGGTTTTCGATTAAAGAGAGATCAAAAGCTTTAATATCTCACAATGTTTTAAAGACATCGAGAAAAATAAATGACCTCCCCGAATTTACATACATTCCGAAATAAAGATTGTTTCAATAGTTTTCTACATTTTTATAGTTTGAGAAGTTTTTCGCACGAGCACTGCGGGTTGGTGCCGGATGAGTACTGTAGCGGGCGGCAGCACGGGAGCGCGCTTCCTAAGGAGTGGAGGGCGGGCGGCCCGGCCGGCCCACCAGGGCGCCCCCCGCTCCGCCGCCCGCGGCGCCCCTGCTCCTGCTCAGGCCCACATTAAAGATTCCACAGGCCGTGACCAGCGACTAGCCTCTGCACATTCTATAACTACCACAATTCATATTTAGCAAAGTTCATTAATCTTAGGGCCACAAGACAGGCAAACAGGCTTACGCGTTACTAATTGTTACTCTCGTGTAAATTACTGCAGGTATTTCAGTATCACCATCTTAAGTTAGATAATCCTTAATGTCCGAAACTTATGTTTCCAAAAGCATTGAAAACTTGAAATGTTACAAAGAATTGAATGTTGCATATTGAGGTTAAAAATAGAGACAAATTTACCTGATACTAAGACAAAGTTAACCTGAACGCTAAGCTACGAAAAAATTGTGTAGCTCTCACCATACCTAATGAAATTTACCCCCACGTAACTCTGGCTCTCCATGAATACACTTCTGTATCGTTTGTGCGCGCGTTTCGTGGTACGGGTCGGGCGAGCGTTAGGGATAAACAACCTGTGGCTTCTATTTATCTCGATATTCCCGCGGGATCGAATTAAAATCTTATTTTTTTTTTACCTTGAAATGGGCTTAGCGTGATTGAGTGGGCTTGGGGTAGGTAATACAGTCTGCTCAGTGGGTGTTTCTTTCCGAGGAGTTGCCAACTAAAGAGGTCGAAGCTTGGGGAAAAAATATGGTGGCCTCGTTCTTCGGTAGGACAGGTCGAAAAACAGTTATTGCAGAGAAGTATACATACTAGCAATTATTTGCCACTTGTCTTGGAAAAACTTCGGGACAAACAACGCTTTGTCGTACATCTCCAGGCGAACGATGGACGTGTTTATTAGGTCACCCGCCATATAGTCCCGACCTTGTCATTCTTAAATATTCCCAAAAATAAATGAAAAAATTCGAGGAAAACGTTTTATGGACGCCGAGGAAGCAGTGGGTGCGTTTCAAAAAGCTGTCGACGAGACCCCTAAGGACAAGTGAGCAAAGTACGTTTCTTAGTGGGTTTATCGGATTCAGCGATGTATTGACGTGAATAGAAACTGTCTTGAAAAGGTAAAATAAAACTAATAACCGGATAGGTTGCTCAGTTTTTGAATTTCTAAAAATGATAGTTTTGATAGTTCGATCCTCATAAGTTCGAAAAACTGGAATCTCGATGTCATTAAAGTTGATTTTATGCTATTAATTTTTGAATCTCACCAAAAAGGTTGGTGATCACTGTGGTAGGCACTAAATGACAATGTCCGTTTTTTAGCCTGCCGTAAGAACAATGTATAGAGCTACTCGTACCAATTAATTAATCGATGATTTATTTTTCTGTAGATACTTACTTGTACTGAATGCTGCTTTATAAATAAAATTCACTTCTGTGTGTTTAAAAAATCGCCGTATAAACTTTGTTTGGATTATTTGTGAACTAAAGCGATTTTACGGCTTCTTTTCATACGCCAAAGTTCCATGGGTATACTCCACGTGTGCGGTCAAGGGCTTTAATTCATGACCTTTTGAAAGGAAAAGTCATTACGATTTTCTTTGTTAATTTATGTGATGTCACTATGACGTTTATGTGAAATGGTCCATGGTGAAAAAGTAGAAATAATGTAGGCTCTGTCATACTCATATGAATCTGTCATTAACAAAAGAATTTTGTTTAGACCTAATTTTAGTAATAGATGTTTGTCTTATGGTGCCAGCTTGAATTATGGAACACTGTCTCTGTTTTGTTCTTAATTCCTCTATGTACATGCATCCCGGACATGTCCAGCAGATACCAACAATTTTCCTTTTGAAACGGTTTGTGGTTGTAATTTGGTATTGGGTGAACTCACAAAACATTTTGATCTGAAAACGATATTTAATTTATTACTATTGCTAGTAAAGAATAATTATTTATGTTCACTATTAATTAAAAAAAAAAAACATTTAAGTAGCTTTATCTTTTTGTTTTACAGTAAAAGTACCAACAACTAAACATGAAGTAAACAAACCCTGACATAACCAAAATAAATACACCTTTTGAATAAATTTCACTTACCTCATTCAATTTTAATGAACTAAAATGTTCACTCAAACCACGATATCACAGTAATTTTGGTTCAAAAGGGCGTAAAGGAAACATCATCGTCATCACAAATTTTGCTTTAGATGTGTCGTATAGGAAAGTTTAACTTCTTTTTACAAGCTTTTATTTAGTTTCACCTGTCCCGTTGTCAGTCAGTCTGTCTGTGTGTATGTCTGTCTGTCTGTAATTTTGACTACAAGTTAAATTTGACCAACTTCCGGTAGTCAGATTGACTTGTTTGGAATACTTATGTAAATGGTGACAATATAATAATCTGGTAGTGACATCCTGATAGTCCGGCAAGGATCGTCTCCGCAGGACGGAACTCTTCAACGGTTAATGTACTTAGTTTAGGCTACGAAGTTTAGGTTATAATGCAAGTAAAGTTGACAAAAAGTACAGTCAGCAATAAAGCTTTAATCAAAATTTTTTTTTACTAAAAACTTGCAAATTAAGTTTGATCCACTTACTTGCCGGTTTCCGATTGAGCTGAAATTTAGCATGCATGTGTAAATCGGATGACAATGACAGTTCATCGTAAATTCTTAAAGGAGGCAGTGTTGTACCTATGTTCTGTTTTGTGTATATGCGGTGTATATGTATATATGTATTTTGCATGTTGTTTATTTGTCTTGATATGTATTAGTTTATTGACTTCATTATTATGTATTAGTTTGTGTACCTATATATGTATGTGTATTTGAAATGATTATTTGAGTTAATTTAAATTTCGTTTTTTTTTACCTTTTCATTGTACTTGTAGTGTCTACTCTTGTGTCTGATATCCTGTCAATCGTTCAAAGGTTAACTGGAAGAGATCCCTTTAAGGGATAAGTTCGCCTTTGTACATCTTATTATCCTGTGTTATGTTATTTTCATGTGTTTTTATGTACAATAAAGAGTTTTACAATACAATACAATACAATGCCAATGAGTATTATGTCATGGAGCTGATCTGATGATGAAGCTGGAAGGGGGCCATAAGAACTACGTAATGAAACGACACAAACCCATCGAGTTTGGTTTCGTTTATGGTTTACGATATTTATTTCTCAAAAGATTTTTACAAAATCGCTTACAATGAAATAAATTTTACCCAACTCCTCTTGTTCTGAGAGGAGGCCTGTGCCCAGTAGTGGGACGTATATAGGCTGGGATGATGATGATGATAAATTAAAAATACACAAAAACACATGAGGGTATTAGCGTAACACAACAAAATTTATTGAATATTTTCTAATATATCCTCTCAAGCTGAAATGTCGTCGTTTTCCTTCATTCTAACAATTTATTCCCCTTATTTTTCTGACCAAAATGCATGAATTGCTCAAGTATATGTATGTCAGTATTATATTAAATAATCCAGTTTCCTTATAATAATACATTCCTTCAGTTGAAGTCCTTTTTAGGGTTCCGGAGCCAAAATGGCAAAAACGGAACCCTTATAGTTTCACCATGTCTGTCTGTCTGTCGGTCTGTCCGCCCGTCCGCGGCTTTGCTCAGGGACTATCAATGCTAGAAAGCTGTAATTTTGCACGGACATATAAGTAAACTATGCCAACCAAATGGTACAATGGGTGATTTTTTTTTCTTCCTACCCTATAGTGTGGGGTATCGTTGATAGGTATTTTAAAACCATTAGGGGTTTGCTAAGACAATTTTTCGATTCAGTTATTTGTTTGCGAAATATTCTACTTTAAAGTGCAAACTTTCATTAAAATAGGGCGTCCCCCTCTCCCCCCTCTAAAATCTAAACCAGTGGATGGAAAAATTTGAAAAAATTCACAATGGTAGTAAGTATATCAAACTTACAAGGAAAACTATAACAGCTAAGTTTGCTTGAGAATTATTAGTAGTTTAAGAGTAAATAGCAGCCTAAGGTATAAAATATACCTTATATTGGAAGATTCCGTATAAAAAACGAAATCCTGAAACTTTTATTATAAAATATTAAGAAAATACAAAATATCCATAGGACTAAAACTACTATTAAATGAAAATAACTAAAACTTTAATTAAAAAAGAGAGGTGGGCCTCTTGGCATGGTGCTGCTGAGGTAATAGAAATTGAAATAATTTTTTGTGCGCGTTATGAAACATTGTAAAAGGTTCATAATATAAAACGTACATTTTGTCAGCATAATTGCTGCATACCTATATATATCTTTGTAAAATAAATTCTTTCTAGCACTAATAGTCTCTAAGCTACGCCGCGGACGGACTGACAGACAAACATGGCAAAACTATAAGGGTTCTGTTTGGCTCTGTTTGGCCACGAAACCTTAAAAAAGGGTTACCTACCTACGTTTCTTCAAGATTTTGTAAAATCAACCCCTAAAAAGAAGGGGGGGGGATGTAAACGTATAAACAAGGATTCCATACACGCGATGTAATTATGGCCACAGGTGAGAGAGACTCCTATTTTTACCTTATTTCACCACCATTTTTAATGAATCCATAAAAAAATCTTAGCGTGGATGGGTCGCAGACAAATGCTAGTAGGTAAATATGTGCGTAATATAATAATATAATTGGACTTTAATTATAAATGCGCGTTCCAGATTAGGTACTGACTGAAATGATAATATTCCCTAGGCAATTTCTAACAAATTCGTTGTCATTTGAAATCTTAAATGGTGTGCAGATGGCGAGGCAACCTCCCCCGGGCGGAGCTGCGTCACCGCCACTGCGCGCGCGCACCCGCGCCCGCGTTCGCACCACGGACGGAATCCTTTTAGTGACTACATTCATCACTCGCTTTGAACAAGCTTGCTTAGTCACCAACCAACTGAAACGCAGTGTATGTGATATTTTTGCTCTCTGCCGCGACGACGAGTGGGCGCCGGCAGTCAGTCACGACTCCATTCCGAGAGAACAAACTCATTTGCACGCAGCCAGTTGTGCGTTGTTTGTTGTCGCAGTCAGTTGGTCGCTTACTATCGTTTGCCTACTATAATTTACATGCTCCGGAACCATGCACGATACTATTGCTAATCAGGTAAATTATTCTTCATAATATAATAAACTATAATAAATATTGCAGATTCATTTTTTTTTTGTGTTTTCTCAGATTTGTGTGTATACTGTTTATTTAGTATGTGTTTTCTTTGCCATTTTTTATGGTTAAAAGTATGTATATATGTATGACCGACTCACAACAAGTAACTCATCATAAATTTTAAATAATTTTCGAACTGATTTATATTTACTTACTGATATCAATTATTTGCAAAGCAATATGAAACCTTATCGGTGATACGACTAAAATTACTTCTTAATGGAACAAACATTGACCTTCTAGTATAAGTGTGTCTGGTTCTTAATTAATGTTATATAAACAGTGGACCATTCGAATATTAAATGAAAGCAGGTTCAGTTCTATTTAGGTATGTGTGCATATTTAGTTATAACTAGATTCTAAAATGGAGCAATTAAATACAACCTCTTGGCATTTTCTATGAGATATATAAATACCTAGTTATTTTTCGTTGTAACAGGTTTGTTCGTTATCTTCGTACTGTAAAATAATAATGACGAATCTAGCATGTTTAACACTTGTAGCTACAGATTTCCATTTTAAAATGGTTTAGTGAACCGATGTAAAAATAAACATGTTTGCAATAAGCTAATTTTAAAATTGCGATAAATACTTTATATACATAAATATACTTAATAGTTACCGTTTAATATAGTTATGAGTGCTTCATTTCTTTTTGTTTATTTATTTTGTTGTACTAATCCTTACTAATATTATAAATGCGAACGTAACTTTGTCTGTCTGTTACCTTTACGTTTAACACTGAACCGATTTAGATAAAATTTGGTACTTATGTAAATAGTAATTTGAGACCCTGGGGAGGATACATACAGCAGCAGCATGCATAGTTCTCGCGGACTGCGATAAATGACATATATATACTGCTACATATATAATGCTAGTCTACTGTAAGTCAAAGTTGTGCATTCAGTAACCTGTCTGTTCACGGTTTAATATGGACGTTTGGCCGTGGCGTGTCAACGTTGCATGAGCTACTCAATATGTATAATATTTTATTTGCACATTACGCCAAAAACAAATAAAGTTCACTCATAGTCTCGGGTTTCATCGACATCGTCTGTCCGTATCTGCGTAAGACTTATTGCTAAAGTACCGCATTACTGATTAGATAATAACCTGAGACCGATTTACGTAACCGTTTCTATAAATATACCTAGACAATAATTTCTTGTGACATGTGTGCCTCAAAAAGTTTTGCAGAAGCCCACAATCCTGGTTAGATTAATTACAACATGCTTGTGCAAGTTTTTCGGTTCAACTCCGAGCGTTGACTACACTTATACCTCTCTGCATTCCTGCTTCTCTAAAATTGTGATTGCAATATCACTAATTATGTCCTTACTATTGCTGTGTTATTGCATCTTTTAATTTAATTCCAAATCCGCGTGTGCTCACATTATCACTAGATTGAGAAAAGTTATGTTTCTAGGGTTCCGTACCTTAGCAGGCAAAAATGGAACCCTTGCACTATGTACTAGTATCACTTTGTTGTCAAGTGAAAAGTCAAACTTTTAAGTTAACGTAATCAAAAGATAAGGTCATTAAAATAGCTGTTTCCATGCAAATTGTCGGGAATTCTATAATATAAAATTACATTTGCGTATCAATGTTGATCCTAGCATACTCCATTTAAATTTACCATCTTATTTTGTACGTCCTAAGACGGTATCGAATAATTTATTAGTAGATTGTTCAACGAGGGACTAAAACAAGCCATAATGATACGAGAAATTTAGCCACCCGAGAAGAGCGAGGGTGGCTATAGTTCGAATGGAATTATGGTTGTTTAGTCTCGCGTTAAACACTCTACTTTTCACTTTGAATGCCAGGGAAAACTGCCTATTCATTCTACAGTTTTTTTAGAAATAATTCGATATAAAGCTAATTTCTTGTACTTATACGGCTTTTACGTGTAATTTTAAAAACCCATATTTTCCAATCCATCAAAATTTAGTTTTGGAAGATGGTAAAAAAAAAATTACCCTAAAATAGGTGATGTTTTTGAGCAAAAATGTTATCAGTAAATTTACTGTCAAAATATGTTTAAATAATTCCGTTTTTAGACCCGCAAGCTGAATCGACCAATATATCTAACAGGAAAATAAAAAAAACACTGGTGATTACTTCGTAATACGTCTAATTTCTATTAGGTAAATAATAAAATAAGATTTTGTAAGTCACATATTATCAAGAAATTGGATTTTAAATAATTATATCATTTAAAATCCAACAATAGATATGATTGGAAATTACGTATTTTCAACCGACTTCAAAAAAGGAGGAGGTTCTCAATTCGTCTGTATGTTTTTTTTGTGTGTTTGTTACGCGATAACTCTGCCAATTGTGGGCCGGTTTTCAAAATTATTTTTTGTTCTAAAGGATATACTTCCGAGGTGGTCCCTTTGACACCAAGTCAATTTTGGCATTTTTAACACGAAGTCAAGTATTTACTTCAGAAAGTATCATTTGGTGAACTGGACCTGATAAAGAAGGCCGTAGGTACCGGTACTCTGTTATAAAATAATATAACTATGCCGTGTTTGAGCTTAGTAGAATCGTTATGAAATGCACTTTGGCTACAAATCACTAAAAATTATGAAAAAAAAAATTTTTTTAACAAGAAATGGAACCGACTTCAAAAACCTTGTAAATAATTTTCTACTAGTTTGAAGTCGGTGCCTCAGCACGAGCCAAGCAGGAGTGATTGAAGCCCAATATAGTATGTAGGTGAGGTAGACGACTATAGTTCCACTCCTGCTGGCTCGTACTGAAGCACCTACTTCAAACTAGAAAAAATTTTTTTCAAGGTTTTTGAAGTCGGTTCCATTTTTTTTTTGTTAAGCCGATATAACATTAGCTGCAAAAATAAGTACAAAAAGTCTCAAGGTACGTCAAAAAGACATATCTATATTTGCCTTTTACGTCAGTAACGTAATTAATTTTTATTTTTGAAAATATGAAGCCTTTTTTAAGTTCCTTTAAAAAATAAGTGGATTTTACATGTGTTACAAAGAACATAAATAAAACTAGTAAATTATGAAGTAAGAAGGCTTATAGCAATTTCGCCTGATTTTTACAGAATTATTAAAGATTATTTTTTATAAAATTTTACTGTCGCGGTGATAAATTTTGGTGGATTATTGACGAATATATTTGCAAATTACCTGGCCTAATTTTAATGCAAAAAATTACTTATGTTGATGTTGATTTGACTGGGGGGGGGGGGGGGGGGGGGGTAACGTACGCTCAATACAGGTAAAGGACATATCGTCACTACTTAAAAAAATCCGTACTTACCTCAAAATAGTTAATTTTCTGAGTGAACCTTCGAAGGAGTGAACTTTATTAACATTATGTCAATAGGTTCAATTTGGTTGACACATATTGATTTTAGATACCTACGAGATTTTTTCAAAAGTAGTGACGATATATCTGTTCAAAATTCAAATAGGAAAAAAAATATTCCGCGGGTTTTCTTTTCTTTTAATTTTTTTTGTAAAGTGACACTTTAAAACTTGCATAATATTTAGCCATCAGATTTAAACTTGAAAACTATTTTAAAAGTAACTTGACTATGCATAATTAAATGAATTCATCCTTAATCATTAAATAGATTCATATTTCACATATTCCTAAGCATTCATAGAAATTAAATACTTTAGTCTCTTGAGACTAATAAGGAGCTTTAGTTCCATTATTCAGAGAATAAACTAACATTTTAAGAGCATGAGAAGTGAAAACATAATTTTAAACTTTATTACGTTTCAATAACCTCACAATTGATCTCATTATCTCCTTGTTTACAATAGCAGTCGATTAACTACATAATAAACAGCGTCCCTGTTGCTGTATTAGCAAGTAGATTGACAACAACATGCGAGTAATTAGATTATACAATACTTCATGTTATTTGAACCGATGGTTAGCGTAAAATTGTAGCAATTCGGCATTTATTCCGAAACTGAACTATCAGTTCAAATGGCTAAGTTCAAGTGAAAATTAAATATTAAATGCTTAGGTACTTTGAAAAAATAATACTCGTTTTAATAATTAAATCTACTAACCAATATTTAAATATATGAATAGAGATAGGTAACACTGTTATTTTTTTTTTAATTTTCCTTCAGTTCTTGCAGAATAGTATTAGATTTATGTAAACGTACAAAATATGTAGGTATCTACCTACTATAGTTTAGATGACTGAGTAGTTGTTTCGTCTAATTAACACTAATAAAGAAATGTACCACTCACGAAAAAAACACTGAATTATTTAACACCCGGGTAGGTTTCGAACTTAAATTATAATTAACAGAAGCTTTTACAATTATTAAGAACACATTTAAGTAACTTTGGTTCCCAGGAAATAAATCATTACAACATTGTCTTCCACGCCTTAGATAATTAAAGACTTCCACGCAGTCAACCTAATTTCATGTCTACGGTATATTTGACACAAGGGCTGTGTAGAAAATATTTACCGTAAGTCAATTTATACATAGAGCCAAATAACAAAGATGGTTTTGCAGAATAAAGTCGTGTCGATTATTTGTATCGCCTCAATAGGTAGGTATGTGATTTTATATTTAATCCAGTTGCTGGAAGCGTACGAAGCGTTTATTAACAGCCATGTCGGCTTCATCATTGCCTTGCGCATCTCACGGGAACGACTTTACCAAAACCAATAAAGTGCACTTTATAGTACAGTACAGCTCTATAAGCACCTCCTTCCTAGCATTAATACCGTATAATACCGTAAGCCTATATATTTAAATTTTTATCAATAAAAAAAACACGATATAAAATGTAATTAAAAACAAGAAATATTCTCTGAGTAGAATTAGGTACCTACCTTCTAATATGAAACGCATCACTAATTTAAAACGCATTACTCCGTTAATCTTAAATTGGATGTCATACATATTAATCAACAAATAATCTAAATAGCCGTTCAAAGTAGAATTTGTAGTGCAAACCTTGTGTAAGTAACATGATTCATAAAATGGTTTATAAAAAAAAAATACAATCGTTGTGAAACATATTCGCAATTGACACAATTTCAATCATTTGGGTGAAAAAAATGAAGAAGTGACGCCAACAACCGATACGCCTACAAGATATACTTTTATCTCATCTACCATCGAGTCAGTCATAGGTACTCATAAACCAACTTAAGTATTATTAATTATAACGAGCACTGAAAAATTTCACACAGACAGACAAACTCATATTATTCACTTGCTGTCAGTGAGTCACGATGAATTTCTGAATAGGTACTCTGAATTTGACCGTGACGCATCGCGAGTATGCAGCTGTTTGAGTCGGACCTAGCCTACATGCCGTAGATGCCGAAGATAGAGCGTTATAATATATCTTTGATAAACCGGCTTATGGCGAGTCGGACTCGCGCCGGAAGGGTTCCGTGTAACCTACCATTATCTATACAACATTAGTCATTATTTTAATTTAATTATTTATTTTTAAAGTGAATATACAACTTAATATTCTGTGAATATTTCAAGCGTCTACCTGTTGCCGTTATTAATATCGAGCAAAAATGCCAAAAAATCACGTTTGTTGTATGGGAGCCCCCTCAAATATTTATTTTATTCTGTTTTTAGTATTTGTTGTTATAGCGGCAACAGAACTACATCATCTGTGAAAAATTCAACTGTCTAGCTATCACGGTTCATGAGATACAGCCTGGTGACAGACAGACAGATAGTTTTACCCTTTAGGTATGGAACCCTAAAAAAAGGATATATGATTCTAATTTCTAACTGTTATCAAAGTTTTTCTATCTTGCCACTTGCTATCGGCAATCTATGTGCTTTGAGCATAATATATTAGTATTTCAAGCCAACATATTTTGCTATTGTTGCCAAAATAAAGAGCAGTGACTATATAGGCCCTCCTACGTCGATGACGTAAGTCATGTCCAGAGCCCGGAATTTTTGTGGCACTTTTGACCTGTCATAGTGACTTCTCCCAGAGATCGGACAAATATGTGCGTCATTACTCGCAATAATATGGACATGATTCCAAAGATTAATTAGTTAATTGATTACTTACCTGTAATTGAATTTGTATACTTCAAGCAAGAAATAATAAATAAATCACACAGACTTCATATTTTGTAGAGTTATTAAAGTAAATAAAAGTATATTTTTTAAAATTTTCCGTAGTAAATTTATTCCTATTCACATTTACCTTAATAAATCTACACAATAATATGTCTCTGTTCAATTTATTTATCACTGTCTTGCGAAGTATACAAATTAAATTACAGGTAAGAAATCAATACGGAATATTACTCAAAACTCTGCGCAGGGGGCAACACTAAAGTAGCACAAACCGTAAACAAACCGCCATGACAACGTCAGTTCTCTTTATAGTTTATCGAACATGGCCATGACGGACCATGACATATTCATTAGTACAAAATTAAATTTAAAAAATAAGTGTAGTGGTCAGAACTCTGTTAAGTAGCTAATTTAAAGTTCAACAGTCGGAACCCATTACTAAGAATTGTTGAGCATCACGATCTAAATGGGTCCCGACTGTTGAACATTAAATTAGCTACTTAACAGAGTTCTATCTAGACCACTAGACTTATTTTCTTCCTTTTAGTTTTTAAGCCAGTCGGTTTTTTTATTTTTATTTAATGATTTATTTAATGCTTATTTGATATTTCTGTGAAAACGGTAAATTAAAAGTATAATGACCCATAAATATTTAGAATGGGCTAATAATTACCTTTCTTTTGATACCGATCTTGTTACAATACATTTTTTTTCATTCCTCCGCCGTTTTCTGCGCAGATACCATATGTAAATGTTATATAGCCTATGTTACTCCGACAGTTATGACAAACGCAATGATACCTCATATGTTAAAATCCGTCCAGCCGTTTAGGCTGCAGCGAGGACCATAGAAATGGACAAACATTCATACATACGCTCGAAAAACATAACCCTCCTTCGGGCAGTCGGGTAATAACATGATATATACCTAGTGCCATCCGCGAAGACGCGTGATTTTGTCAAAATTAGACATTAATGACATTGTAATAAGAACCACGGCACGCGTCATCGTGAATGACTCTACCTATAGTAACAATAAAGCTATATTTCCGAAAAAATAATTGAAATATTATGATAAACTTCTCCTACGGACATTTAAGACATTCAAAAAACTGTTTACGGTTTGTGTTAGTACTGCATTCTGATGGCAGAATATTCCCTATTAATTAATCTTTGGAGTCATGTCCACATTATTGCCAGTAATGACAGTCACTTATCGACTTTCGATATTCAATATTGAAATGTACACGATATGTTAAAAAGATTAAAAGTAGAGATCAACAATAGACTCTTTTATCGTTAAAGAGCTTTATCTCTCTGATTCACAAGAAATTGGAAAAGTCGACTGCTTCATAGTGAAATAGATAGCGCCCGCCAGAAAGTATCCTTCCTGGCCGTGACATATTGATCCCTGTTTTCTCGTAACTACGGGTAGTACAATTTTTTTTAACCAGCGTAAAATTTAGTACAATGCTAGAAAGCTGTAATTCTGCACGGATATATATGAAAACTATGCCGACAAAATAGTACAAATAATTCAAAAAAAATTTTAGGGTACCTCCCATAAATGTAAAGTGGGGGTAATTTTTTTTCTCATCTTGTAGTGAGGGCTATCGTTGGATAGGTCTCTTAAAACCATTAGGGGGTTGCTAAAATGATTTTTCGATTCAGTGATTAGTTTGCAAATTATACAACTTTAAAGTGCAAATTTTCATTAAAATCGAGCGTCCCCCCCTCTAAAATTTAAACCGGTGGGTGAAAAAAAATTTAAAAATTCAGGATGGTAGTAAGTATATCAAACTTACAAGGAAAACTATAACGGTTAAGTTTTCTTGAAAATTATTAGTACTTTAAGAGTAAATAGCAGCCTAAGGTATAAAATATACCTAAACTTGGAATATTCCGTACAAAATACGAAATCCTTAGAAAAATATTGCTTATTTTTTTTGTAATGGCTACGGAACCCTATTTCGGGCGTGTCCGACACGCTCTTGGCCGGTTTTTTTAATATTATTTTACTTGGGCCTTAACTTGGTTTAGCAGCCATGTGCAATTTACGAGACGTCGTATCTGATATATATTTTGAAATATTTAAATTTAACTAAGCCATTCTATGCCAAGATATTCACACAAACAAGTATCAAGATAATCTATTTTTTTTAGAAAATAAGATAAAAAAGAGTAGGTAGTAAAAAAAAGTGAAAAATGACAATTCTTGGCTCTGGCATGTCGGTAGCAAATGCCAACTGCAACAGTTAGGACTAGAAACAGTCATCAACTTCTAGCACAAAAGTAGCGTGTCTTTTATAACTGTTGCGTGCGGCTTTGCATGCTTAAGTGATTGATTGCCAAAGAATGTGTCATGTGTCAAGGAATGTGTATGCTGATATGATAATAGTCAGTTCGTATTCAAAAATATCCCCTTTTATTCCTTATCACGTGTGAATTTCGAAAAAATCCTTCCTTAGTCTTGAGTAGTTAGGACCTCTATGAGCCTTAACAAATATGAATGTTAAATTTCAGGTCTCAGGTTCCCAGTAGTTTCGTCTAAGCGATGATGAACCCCTCAGGTGACATTGTGTATCACATGTTATTTTATAGTCAAAATCGAACATAATACGTTCATAAATCCTCCAAGCTAAGTAATATAGTATTTAGGTACCTATGTTTCCAAAACTTTGGTTTTTGAGATTAGGTAGATACGTTTGATTTAACCCTCAACATTAAAATCCCCTTCCCTGTGGATTTCATCCACAATCATAAGAGCCGACCGTTTTTATTACATATTTTATATCCCGTACAAGAAGAACCTTCTCGCGATGTGGAACAATGGTAATGAATTTAATACACTTTTACGGTTGGCTGTGAAGTAGATAGGTCTACTTATGAATGAGGTTTCATTTGGATATC
Source organism: Choristoneura fumiferana (assembly GCF_025370935.1). Lineage (NCBI taxonomy): Eukaryota > Metazoa > Arthropoda > Insecta > Lepidoptera > Tortricidae > Choristoneura > Choristoneura fumiferana. Next base: position 27,602,957 of record NC_133472.1, on the reverse strand, counting down.
TACCATGATAAATTAATGTGAATAATTTGCCCTCCCATACCCCATAAAACTAAATAAGATAAATAATGTTTTAAATATAATTAGATTAAGTAGGTTTCAAATGAAAAAGAAAGTCTCACAGTGGTTGCAAAAACTCGATTATGATGATACCGAGAATCTTCTGACTTAAGACAGCAACATTTCTCTTTAACGTACGTGCACATACACTGTCACCCATATAGACTCAGAAACGTTGAAACCCATAGATACATACACACACTCACACGCGCACTCACACTTTCACACACACACACACACACACACACACACACACACACACACACACACACACACACACACACACACAAACACACATAATTTTATTAATTATTATTTTTTCCTTTTCTTAATAAAAATGTTTCAGTTTACTTAGTAGCTACTTGGATATACCTAGTATTACTCTATTAGCTCGCATACGTGACGAACACTGACTTACAAGATACGGGCCTTGCCTAGTTAGTCAGGATTCAACTTATTTAATTGTGCTATGTTTAACCTAAGTTGTCTTTTTCTTTGTAACTGTTTCATTCCTCTCTTGTGCAATTTTGTCTTATTGAATAAAGATTTATTATTGTTTTTATTATTATTAATGTTAAATATAAAAGAAATTTGAACGGTATCTACCTAATAATAATAAGCAACAACAGTCTCTTATGTAGTGCATAGTTAAAGTTTCCTTTGTGTACCGAAATTAGTTTAACACACACTATTTTTTGTGTACTCGTAAAGTCACACGGAAGTGGTATTCTATGTCGCATGTTTTTAATCGTAGCAATAATAAAGCTAGCTGAGCTAAGCAGGCGACAGACAAACAGCGTTGGGAACGATCAGAATATATAACTTTTAACTTCCATTTGTTCTACGGAACCCCAAAAACCGTGAATATATAAATATTTATTAGGCACTACCTAAGCTAGAATAATCCCAAAATTCGGAAAGAAGTAATGTCTCAAATTGAGTTATGAAGATAATCCGATTTTATTTAATTTGCGTTAAAAAATAATCCAATTTAAATATTTGATATGAAACCGATGTTTCTTTCACCGGCTAATTTATCTTTTCGTTGGAATACCTAATAGTAGGTGCCTCCATAGTTTAGGTATTATTATACATAAGCAATGTTTTACAGTTAGCTACGAAATCTTTAGAGTGTAAATCTGACTCTACTGAATTTGTATATATAAATGTACGAATTGACTTACAGGAACCGACTTTTAGAGAGAGAGAGAGAGAGAGAGAGAGAAACATTTTATTTACACATATTCGATACATATAAAAATACATTACATGGAAAAAATAAAAATAACATCGAATAGTATAAAGTGGGTCCCACTCAAATTAATGTTACGGCAAGCTGCAACGCTGCTTTCCAGTGGGACCCACTTTTAAAAACACGTCACTAGAAAATATCATACGAAATAAATTGTTCTGAATTTGAAATAAAATTACATCTTAGCTACATACGAGTAGTACATGTGCCGACCAAACCTACATAATTTAATTATTCGATAAACTCTTACTTTGGTAGCTCTAATAACATCGTAGCAACGAAACTTATTAAAATAAAACACACACACACACACACACAGACACACATACACACACACACACATACACACACACACACACACACACACACACACACACACACACACACACACACACACAAACACACAAACTTTCGCATTCATAATATTAGTAGGAGTAGGATAACTTCACTGTGTAATGTACTCAAAGTAAGGCACTCAAAAAAAATTTCAAACAATTTACCTACCCATTCTTGTAACATTTAACTCAGGAGCCTAGCGTTACGACTAAATATAGGTACTTACTTACTCGACTACTCGTATATTGGTATCATTCGTATTTAATCGTGATATTTATTTACTTTTAATTGTGCCTTTGTAATTAATGAAAAGCGGCTGTAAAACCTGTTCAAATGAAATATTTTTATGTAAGTAGAATCCCATACTTACTTATCCAAGCATGAAGAGTACACTATCAAAATATGGTACGTGACGTGAATGCATAGATTAGGACAGTATTTATTATTTACGTACTTACGTGTTTTATACAGGTCTATTGAATAATGTTTTTCCATCGTATGTTGTCGGATAAGGTCGTATTTGTCTTGCTGTCTCAATGAGCTCCAGTAAACTTCAGTAAGCTAGTTGAGAATGCAAGATAAATACGAACTTTTCCGACAAAACACGATGGCAAAACATTATTCACTACATCTGTACCTATATTAGGTACTTATCGTTCAGCCAATAATAAGAAACAAAAATATTTCATTGATATGGACCTCCGCAAAGTAGGTAACGCCTGATTCAATAAATTATCTTAAAATATTTCTTTTCATTGTATAATGGTTTTGATGCAAATTTTTGTGCTAAGTCTTAGCGAAATCATTTCGCAATTTATTTATTCATGCTATATTATTATGGTTTACTCGTACAGATAAGGCCGTCGAATAAAAGATAGCGCCCCATTTTTAACAGGCCTTTTCTCTGATTTCTTTTATGTTCTTACTTGTAATTTTTCAGCAAATGAGGTTAGAGCAATGTTTTGACTTTTGCTGTGTAGATAGTGGTTTAATAAATAATAAATATGGTAGTGCTGTGAATTCTATATTCTCACGCGAAGGCTGAATTAAAATTCATATGAGCGAGAACGTCGCGCATGTTAGTTAAGGAATGCCTCTTACAACTTCCTCTGAGCTCCATTATTTACTACATTTTTTTTCATGTCATAATGTTGCCAGGAGCAGATTTTGTTTTGGTACGAAATTCGTTCGCAAAAGTTCTGAAAAGTTCCTATTCTTTAAAAAAAATCCGTCATGGCACGAATATTATTAACCATTCAATTATTATTATCGTGTCACAACGGAACTTTTTCTACTCAGTCGTTTTGTATAATTGATTAACGTGGTCTAAAAAAATTACGGCAGTACCTAATAGGTGTATGTAACAAATAAAATAAATGACCAGCCAAGAGCGTGTCGGACACGCGCAAGATAGGGTTCCGTAGCCGTTGCAAAACATCAAGTAATATATTGCTAAGGTTTTTGTACGGAATCTTCAGAGTTTAGGTAGCTATATTGTTTATCTTGGGCTGCTATTTACTCTTAAACTACTAATAATTTAGCTTTAAGAGAGAGGGGGGACTCTCGATTTTCGAATTGGCGAATGTTTCGCAAACTGACCACTAAATCGGAAAATCGTCGTCACAACCTCACAATGATTTTAAACAACTTTATATACTCCGCAGTACTTACACGAGAAAAAAATAACCCCATAGTTACGACGTGTACTGGTGATATGTAATACAGGTACCCACCTATTTAGTTCAGACTCCAGTCTCTCACCAAGGATTCTCCAAATGAAACTTGCGTAAACAAACTTTTGTGAAAATGTATCTAATGAAATCCTTGTGAGTTGATAAATAAATACATTTTTATTTATTATTTTATTTATATATCCGTGAAAAATCACAGCTTTTTATCACTGATAGTCTCTGAGCAAAGTCGCAGACGGACGGACAGACATGTAGACATGACAAGGCGAAACTATAAGAGTTTCGTTTTTGCCATTTTGTCTACAGAATCCAAATCACAGTTGTGCAGGCTATAATTATGGCTACGAGTATTTAAGTCAACGAGTAATAGTCGACCAAATCTAAATATAAATACTTGTGTTTGATCCACGTCCTCTCACGTGTAAATTTTTAGATCTAGCAGTTTAATTTTACTGAAATTTCTGGATTTTTCTAAACTTCGATGCGAATTCTAATGAAATATTTCCTGGATTTGATTAACGTTTGTAAAAAATTAGTAAGATATGCAGGATATTAGTACCCCACTCTACACTGCACTTGGACGCCTTAACTGTTAATTTTGCATGATATTTTTTACTTATTTATTTATGGATTCGTCCATTCTTAAGTATGCATGTCGAGCACGTCTTAAATAGAGATGAACGATATTGTAAATAAGTATATTTATCTTACGTCGATATACTTCGAGAACATCGCCTTCTCTATCCACGTTACATAAAGTAACCACAAACAAAACAAAAATAGAGTTACATAGTTTTAAATAGATTTTACTTTCAATAAGCATATTATTTAGTCATGGACGTTTTTTCTTGAAATTAAAGTTGGACTGTTATAATAATGAATTTCGTGGAAGCACCTAATTATATTTATCTAAAAGATTTAAGCAATAATACCGAATTAAGTACCTCGGCATTAAAAAAATATCTAAACGTAACAAAAGTTCCGATGGTAACGAAGTTCGGCAAAAGTTCCGCCGAAGCCTCAAAAGTTCCGAAATTATAACAAAAGTTCCCATCTGGCAACTCATTCATGATATATCAGTTTGGTAATTAAAACAACGTGACCTGAAACTTAAAGACGGTAATAACAGCTATAGAATTAATTTTACTTCTTTTTCTGAAGAATACTTTAGATGAAAATACTGAGTGAATCAAATCAAAGAGCTGACTGTACGTAAAGCCCTCCGCATCTCGTAACATTGAAATAAGCTCCCGAAATAACTAATGAATATGTACAAAAATAGCTACCCACGTGGGGGCGGCGCGCGGACGTGCGCTTACACGTTGGCATGTTTACATACACGCTCACATTGACAATCGAATATGGAAACGCAAGGAAACCTAAATTATTATTTCGTAATTATTCAGGTCAAATAAATGATTTCAAAATCACGCCAATTCATGGATACAAAGGGAAAATATGTCAACATGCCGAATAACTAAGACGGTAATTCTTGTCATCTTATTTCTTACCGCCAAAAAGGCAAAAACAGAACCCTTATAGTTTCACCATGTATGTATGTCTATGTCAGTCCGTCCGTGGCTATGTTCAGAGACTATCAATGCTAGAAAGCTGAAATTTCGCACGGATATTATAGCAACTACGCAAACAAAATGGTAGGAAAAATTAGGATTTTTTTTTTTTAGGTTTCCTCCTATAGAAGTATAAGTGGGGTGATTTTTTTTTCTCGACTAACCCTATAGTGTGGGGTATCATTGGATGAGACTTTTAAAACCATAGGGGTGTTGCCTATATCATGTTTCGATTCAGTGATCTGTTTGGGAAATATTTCATTAAAATCGAGCGTCCCAACCTAAATGCTTAACTGTTGGGTGGAAACATTTGAAAAAATTCAAGATGATCGTAAGTATCCAACTTTCCAAGAAAAACTATAACGGCTAAATTTGCTTGAGAATTATTAGTAGGTACCTAGTTTAAAAGTAAATAGCAGCCTAAGGTATAGAATATACCTAAACCTGGAAGACCATCCGTACAAAATACGAAATCCTTAGAAAATATTAAGTAATTATTTATTTTTTTCGTAATGGCTACGGAACCCAATCTTGATTAGACATTAATGACATTGTAATAAGAGCCACGGCACGCGTCATCGTGAATGACTCTACCTATAGAAACTATTTTTATTTTCTCGCGTACTACATGTGCTACTAACGATATCGCTATCGGTAATCCAATGAGGTGCATTGTGTGATACATGGCTACACTTAATAAATACGACAAACGAAATTCCGAAAGTCAGAATCACGAACTTCAAAATACCGATTTTTATAATTCTGAATGTTTTAAAACTCCTAATATGACTATTCCAATTCTTCAAAAATCCTATTTTTATAAATCCGAAAATTAAAAATACCTAATGATTAAATTTACAATTTTCAAAATTCTGAATTTTAATACACCGAACAATAAGAAGTCCGACTCAATAATAATCCAAAATTTCAAAAATGCGGAGCTCCTGTTCCGCGAAATAATGGCGCTTCGCGCCTTGTCGCAATTCTAACCTAACCTTACCTAACCTAACCTAAGTATACAAGCCAATTTATCTAAATTGATTGATACTAATTCGAGATTCGAAACTAAGATTCCGATTATTAAAACCACGAAATTCGGAAAATTGATAATCAGAATACTGTACTTCGGGCCAATAACATTTCGTGCTTTTCATTCTTCGTAGTTTTAAAAATCGGATATTAAAAAAATAGATTTTTTGATATTCGGTAAAATAAATTTCGTGTTTTTAAGTAATCGGAATTATATGTCTTAGGAATTGTGAAAATCGGAGTTTTGAAAATGGGAATTAGCAAATTCGGAAAAAAATATTTCGGAGTATTTGGGTGTTCCCGTGATACATACAATACATTTCATTGTGAAACGTTTCACAAAGATCTTTTTCGCACTGCAAATGACGGAAATTAAAATAAAAAAAACTTCAACCATTCTATTTTATTTACTTAATATTGTTAAATCGACTTTATGGATTAATTAAAATAAGTTTACATAAACAATTATGAATAACTCGCCTGAACCATAAACATTTCCAAGAAACAAGCAATCAAGCAAGCAAGCAATCATGCAAGTGAGCATGTAAGCAAGCATAGATATGCAAAAAATAGTGCAAACGAGCATGCATTCAAGGCTGCATTCAAGCATGCAAGTAAGCATGCAAGCAATCATGCAAGCAAGCATGAAAGCAATCATGCAAGCAAGCATGCAAGCAAGCATGCAAGCAAGCATGCAAGCAAGCATGAAAGCAAACATGCAAGCAAGCATGTAAGCAAGCATGCAAGTAAGCATGCAAGTGAGCATGTAAGCTAGCATGTAATTATGCAAGGAGTAGTGCAAGCAAGCATGTTAGCAAGCATGTATTTATGCAAGGAATAGTGCAAGCAAGCATGCATTTAAGCATGCAAGCAGGCAAGCAAGCATGCGTTTTAAGCTGCATTCAAGCATGCAAGCTCAAATTATTGAAATAGGAACAAATAAGCAAAAAGCTTTCACTACATGGTTTGAATCCAGGAGAGACTACGGCAAAGATAATCTCCTTAAGTTTTGTAATTATATCCAGTTATTATCCTTCAGTGACGTTTTCGCTTCAAACTCTTGTTCAGAAGCCTTTAATAACTTTTATGATATCTTTTGCTTACTATATAAGTTGTGCTTTCCCGTAATCAAAGTTAACTTCACGCTATAACGGCTGGACGGATTAGGATGAAATTTGTTAATTGGAATAACACATAGGCTACTTTTTATCCCGATATTTCTACGGGATAGGGATAAAATCTCGAAATAACAACCGCAGGGCTTAGATTCATGAAATTAGGCAGGGTTGTTTTAATGCAATGGCAATGAAAACTACAATGTAATTTTAGGGAATTCCCACGGGAATTTTGTAAAATACCGGAATTTCAATTGTTGTATCTACTTAATGAAATGATTTACGCGTGCGATGCCGTAGGTAAACACTAGTATATCGTAAGTCGCCTAGGAAACTAGTATACAGTGTGTATGACAAGATCGTGACCGGTATAATTTTTATTTTTAAAATGGCACACATTTAAAAAAGTACTGGCTGAATAGCATGGTCCTTAGCGTACAATGCTCTGTAAAAAAAAAAACTTGACAGTTTCCCGCCAAAAGCACATTTTCCAAAATGAGTGCCGCGTATGCTACACGATACGAAGCAGTGTTCCCCTGCTTACATCCGTAAGGACCCAAAATGTCTCGCGATCGGGCCGCTAAGTACATGAATAAGTCGAAGGCGTTTGTGAAGTGGGTGAAAAGATACTCGGAAACAAAAAACGTCTACGACTTACCCAATAGAATTCCCCATAAGCACCAAATCAGGATCTGATGATTGGATCATATGGAAATCAAGGGAACTCTTCAAATATTGTTGGGACACCTATGGTAATTTGGATATAATATGTATTTAGTAGTAACTCGTGCATTTTCTCTTGAAAATCATCATGTGATGAAGGCCACATCTGACCACCGGAGCTACTACTCAATAACAAGTATTTAACGGGTTAAATTTCAAATACTTTGATACAGTTGCTAAGCAATTTATGCTCGTCGTAATGCATATGGTGAAATGGAAGGGGTGATGAAGCACCAGGACTCCTCAATAACGAACGTCTCTGCATCGGAAAAAGTAATTTTTCGTAAAAGGTGACGAGCAGTTGACATTAAACTATTAATTGTATCTTAGATTAACACTAATAAGCGAGAAAAAAAAATACCTATAACAAAAAATTGAACCGACTACAAAAACCATGAAAATAATTTTATACCTTTGAAGTCGGTGCCTCAATACAAGCCAGCAGGAGTGGACCTGTAGTCGTGTACCTCACCTACATATTTACCTACTATATATTGGGCTTCAATCACTCCTGCTGGCTCGTGCTGGCTGAGGGACCGACTTAAAACTTGTAGAAAATTATTTTCATGGTTTTTTTTGTACTCTTAAATTTTTTGTTATATTTTTTTTCAGAAATGATCCCGTCAGAACAGACATTGCCTAGCCTCACATCAATATATCTACAGTGATTTATATTAAAATTTGTTCGTTTTAAATTTTAGTTGTTTAAACCCTAAACTTTAAGTAATTGCCCTCGATTCTCCAAAGACATTAGACAATGTGCCTTCGAAACTGATGTTTAATGAATTAAATGTAACTATAATAAATGGTTGCAGCTAGAACAGGACGGCTACGCGGTGCTAGAAGAGTTTCTGCGACCGGCCGAGTGCGACGAGCTATTCGCCGCCGGGCTCGAGCTGACGAAAAAGCTACCAGACTCCATCAATATCTTTTCCACCACAGATCCCGACAATCAGGTCCGTGCGTTTTTTCAGTCATTTCATTATATTCTAGTATTAAAAACTTCTGAAAACCAAATTAAACGAGGTTGTGATTTGGAATAAATACCTATTTATTTACCCACTATTTAATTTTTATTTTTTTTATTTAGTTTGACTTGCACCGAATTTTCATTAGTTATGTAATACAATGTTTTTTTTATTTACAGCAATTAAAGGATCAATACTTCCTTAACAGTAATGATAAAATCAGCTATTTCTATGAAAAGGACGCAATTGGTGCTGATGGAAACCTTAAAGTAGATCCGAGTATTTCACTAAACAAGGTAAATACGCATTAAAACCTATACTTACGAGTAGAATAGGTAATGGTAATATTATAACGTACTGTAACCCGCGATTTTGTCTGCGAAAAATTCCTTTCTCGCTGTCGTGTGGAAATTACCTACTCATGAAATGATTATTCAAATTATAAATTATCTGTGTGCCAAAAATTTCATCCAAATCCAACGAGCCGTAATTTTATGACTAGTAGCAACCATCCAAACATCTTCATAAACTTTCTTATTTATAAGTTTGCTAGCAACCTGCCCCGGCTTCGCACTATAAACTTCACATTTTTGGGTTGGGATGCGTTACTAGTTATTTAGTAAATATATATCAACTGTCCTCTTGAATCAGTTTATCTATTGATACCCGCATTAATATCCGTTGCATACCTAGATTAAAAGATCTAAACGAACATACATACATACAGAGGAACATACAGTAGAAAGTGACTTTTTTCAGTACTTTGTAAAGATAGGTACAGAAGATTTAGTAGAAGGGACAGGACGGGATAGTATTTAGCGAAAATTTAGAAGATATTTACCTACCTGTACTTAAGTAATTGGTTAACAATAAGGCAGCGTATACGCACTGGATGGGTTTATACGATGAACAAAGATCAGTCAACAATCTGTGCGTCTTATTTAGGTATGGTAGGTATACGCGTTGTAAAGGTTCTCTATTCAATTGATTTTTGCTCTTACATGGCTTATCAGACTGTTACTGCAGCCGACTTTTGCTAGGACCACTAAGTGCGATGTTAAAGATGGTAGAGCGCCACGAAGATCTGTTCGAAATAAGCTCCTCCTAACCTGTAGGGTCAATTTTAAGAGAAAGACCCAAACCCTCCTATATACATACGTATAAGTACAATTCACAAGGTCAACTCTATGAGGGCTATCGCGAATGAATTCGCCGCTAGAGGCGCTAGTGTAGCGTGAGGTCTCCGAAATGTCAAATCTCATAGTTTTTGGGTGAGCTACGCGGATTTATTTATAATAAGATTTTTTTTGTGAATATTTTGCATAACCTGAAATTAATTATGGCAATTATGCGTTAAGGGGCAATGAATGTCTGTGTTTTGAGACAGTTTTGTCTTTCGGAAACTTTTGTCCTCCCTTTTTTTCCGAACAAAACGGGACTTAGCAACATTGTGGTTTCTGGATGTTTTTATGGTACGGTTTTAAGGTGTTTTAAATATGATTTTAATCTAAACTTTGTTTTAACGCCCGTAATAACAGACTCTGAAAGCCACACTTAAAAACCTCACGCAACAGTGCGCCATCTAGTGAGACAAAAAACGATAGCCCTCATTGTGCACTCTGCGATAGAGTTTTCAAGACTAAGTTCGGCCTAGCGAGCCATATTAGAGCTCACGCTAGAAAATAATCTTTTTTTTCTTATAACTATTATATAATTTTATACAATAAATATAGTCAGGGTAGCTGTCATCAAAACCGATGTGGAGGACTTCTTCCGTGTGGAGGACTATACATATACAGGGTGTTCGGCACATGGAGCGTCAAATTTTTTTGGGATATTGTTGAGGTTATTTGCTATATTTTCACAAGATTTTCACCCTTGGACCTGGGGTCCTATGGGTCACGGTTTGGGAGATATGATTTTTTAAATGTTTTTCTCAAATTTTCCGAAATCCTGCCTATAATCGTTCGTAACTTTTTTATGAATGTATGTAAAATTATTATTATTTTGTATTTAATACATGGTAATACATGTTTGTTCAAATAAAAATAGTTTTTATTATAATTGATAGTCTCACAGGGACGTACGAGGATTTTTATTTAAAAAAAAAGTACTGATTGTGTTCACACAATCATTCTCATCAATTAAATTCATTCACATTTTAAAAAAATCCTACTTCGAAAATCAATTATTATAAAAAAACCGGGCAAGTGCGAGTCAGACTCGCGCACCGAGGGTTCCGTACACATTTATTTTTTTTATTTTATATTTGAGTTGATTGAATGAAAGGTAAATTGCGGTTTACGATTTATGACGTATTAAAAAAAACTACTTACTAGATCTCGTTCAAACCAATTTTCAGTGGAAGTTTGCATGGTCATGTACATCATAATTTTTTTCAGTTTTATCATTCTCTTATTTTAGAAGTTACAGGGGGGGGCACATTTTACCACTTTGGAAGTGTCTCTCGCGCAAACTATTCAGTTTAGAAAAAATATATATTAGAAACCTTATAACGCCCGCGCTCGTCCTAGTTAAAATTTTGCTGACGGGCCGTAACGTGCATTTACCTTCGCACGGCGATATTACGAAACTGAATGTTTCGACCTAATTAAACAACGTGACACTAGAAATAAGTAAAATTTCAAATATTATAATAGACATGAAGTAGTCCGTAAATGAAATGAAACTCTATATATAAATTACCTACTGTACAGCGACAATCCCTTATTTAAAGGTACTTTCGTAAAAAAAAATCATGCTAAAATTAGTACTTATTTAAGTAATATAACGTGCAAAAATTATTAATATAATATTCATTTTTATGTAAATAACTCTATTAATTTTTACCCCCACCAGGTTTCAAGGTGATCAGTCTTGATACTGGTTAAAGTATAAATCACTAGAATTAAACTGTGCAAAGATTACTTACCATTTTTAGTGTACTTTAAATATTACCTGTGCCCTTAGGCAAGGTCCCGAAGATGCTGGTAGCGTTTCCTCTTTGAATAGCTAAGGTAATTCTTTGTCCGAAAAAGCTGCCAGCTCTTCGGTCATAACATATACTAACCTTTTCGAAATTTCTTTGTCGGTATTTCTGAGAATCTCAGCATCACTTTGAATATTCAATGTTCGTGCGAGCTTGCAAAACTTGGGTGGCTAACGATAAGCACGCAATTTCCCGAGCATTCTATTGTTAGAAATGCTAAATCCTTAATTAAACAACCATTGTATTTGCATTATCGATAAGCCAACAAGTATACATCGTGTATTTTTGATACTACCTCAAACTTTAAGGGTAGTTAGTGAAGGCTAATAATCACATTTTATAATGTTTTAGTAAAAAAATTACATATTATTTTCCTTACAAAATTAATTAGCACACAATGTATCATTATGTGATACTGCTTTGTTTTTATTCAAAACGTCGCACTTGTTGACGTAACAGCTGTCACAGAACTTTTCTCTCTCGTATCAAATTATTGTACGCATTACATTGCTGCTTGAAAATACTTCAAAAAATAATTACGCTCTTAAATTATCATTTTGTTTTGATATCGGTTAACAGCGCTTAAATCTTCGTCTGGTTATAAGTTTGAGGTAGTATCAAAAATATACGCTGTAGGCTGTACATCAGATAACTTCAAGGCCAGAGTTTGACTTGAGATAAACAAGGCGTAACGGAGAGAAGTACTCAGCGCCCTTTCTAGGGGTGCAAGGGCGGGCCTCGGGACCTATTATTAAAACAGATAGGCACGAACGAAACTTTCCATGACTTTGTTGCTTTGTTGGACAGCTACAAATAGGTACACGCCTCCCAAACGAGTGAACTGATATCGTTAATTTATGGAGAAAGTAAAAACGACAAACGAAGTGGAAATATACGTACACATTTTAAATTGGTGCCGTATTATGTATATACGTATGCATATAAATATATGTGATTTTCCCACACACGTCGATAAGCCAAAGGCTACTAAAAACACAATGTTCCAACTTACAGAATGGCTAAAACCATAAAGTCGTTCCTGGGAAACTGCATACGTTTTTACAATAAAATTCCAAAATAATAACTGATCAAACAGATACAATATTTAAAACTATTGTCAATATTAACATCCATCACTTCGTGATTTTGAGGTAACGTACTTGTCCGAAGCCATAGACGCTTGGAAGTTAGCCTGCCCAGGCAAAGACTTACCTCACAACAATCAGTGTCAAAAACTTTGGGATGAACCTATCTGTCTCCGAGTTTACTCTCATCTAATAGAAACGAGTCACAACAACGCTGAAACAGCCCGTTTATTGGCTACTGCAGAGAGGGAGACTGGTTACTGGTTGCAGGCGTACCCGTCCGTAAATTACGGCAACCTTATGGACGACAATAGTTACAGGTTGTCTGTCGGCCTAAGAATTGGCAAAAATGTCGTCATACCCCATCGCTGCTATTGTGGCAATAATGTAGATCGGCAGGGTCACCACGGTTTGGCTTGTACCAAAAGCGCCGGCCGTCTATCCCGCCACGCTTGCCTCAACGATATAATCCGTCGGGCTCTTGCCAGCATCAACGTTCCGTCTACTTTGGAGCCGGTTGGTTTAGCTCGTGATGATGGCAAGAGACCTGACGGAATGACGCTTGTTCCTTGGCAAATAGGACGGGCGCTTATTTGGTACGCCACATGTGTGGACACATCTTGCTAAGACATCATTGAAGGCTGGTGCAGCCGCTGCAACGGCCGAAACAGCAAAATGCCGTAAATATGCGAATCTGGAAAACAATTTCATATTTGCGGCACTTGCTGTTGAAACGCTTGGTCCGTGGGGTCCCGAAGCAAAAACACTATTTACATTTTTTTTAAAGAAGCTTGCCCGTTCCACTGGTGACCATAGGCCATCACTTACTCCAAATAGCGACTCTACTGTGTTGAAATATGTAGTTGTGCTAGATACTTGTAATCATTAAACAACAGTACCTGTGCGACCGAGCTCCGCTAGGCTAAAACTCGGTAACCAGCGTTTTCCCAGAGATTAGACCAAGCTAGGTCGATTTTCATCCCCCATAACCCCTACAACCCAAATTTCATCGAAATCGTTGGAGCCATTTTCGAGATCCCCGAAATATATATACAAGAATTGCTTGTTTAAAGGTATTAAGATACGAGTAGATAGATTGTAAATCTGTTAAAAATAAATATACCTATATATCTCGTCAAGTTTCTTGCCGGATTCTTCTCAACAGAGGTTTTTCCGAACCTGTGGTAATTTTTTTGACGTTCATAAGTGCTTGTCATAGCTTAAATTGAATAAAGATATTTTGACTTTGAATAACAAGCCTTTTTATTTGATCTGTTAGGTTAGGTTAGCGACACAGCGACTCAAAGACGTGTAGGTAACGTCTTTGAGTCGCTGTGTGGGTCAATGTGATCAAATTTTTAACTATAATTCCGGAGCAAATGGGCAGTGACACATGGACAGACAGACACGCAAGTGAACCTACCTAATACAGAACCCTAAAAATATGTGTGGTCTTTGTCTAGCAATAGCAACGACGGGTGAAAACAAACGAATGCTTAAATAACAGCCAGCCATTTAGACAAAAAAAAGTTAGCAAAAGCTTCACAAGGATTACAAGGGGGCAAAAACATCATCATAATCTGTTGAGCTAGGTACACTACCCACCTAGCTTTTTACATAACAATCTATGACGGAAATACAAACTGAGACTGCGGCTGGTTGTCCAGCAGTGGTGTAGGGGTTATAGCACGCAGCACGGAAATCTGAGGACCTGGGTTCGATTCCCAGTGCTGGTCTCTTTTTCTGGTTTTTCTGTGCATCCATGTCTCGGTTTATATTTTCGATATGGTTTCACGGGATACCCGTAAAAGTAACAAATTTGGAGTTGAAATAAAAAATACAAAAAGACTCCAAAAAACCAATCATAATCTATGACGGAACATAACGAAATTCCGCTTGATTGACACTTACCTAAGTTGTAAATTGTATCCATGAGTGAAATATTTAGTAACCCGTATGTTGGCGCGCAGGTCGGGCACGCGCTGCACCTGCTGCAGCCCATCTTCCGCTGCTACACGTACTCAGACCGGGTGAAGGCTGTGTGCCGGCAAATCGGCTTCTCCGAGCCCGCAGTCGTCCAGAGCATGTACATATATAAAAACCCTGGCGTCGGCGGCGAAGGTGAGAGCACCCTTTTTCAGTACAAAAGCACTAACTTCAGGCGTTCCTTTGCGTGGGTCCATATCAATGAACCGCTATCTTTTGACTTGCAATATTTAGGGGCTGTTTTACCATCTATTGATTAGTGTTAACTGGCGGTTAAATGTGATGCCGTCTCTATTTGTTTTGATCGAATAGACGGAGACGGCATCACATAAATAATATAAACCGTCAGTTAACACTAATCAATGGATGGTGAAACAGCCCCTTAGTCTAAATTAACTACTCAGTCTCGAAACGATATTTCCAAGAGTTATTCAGTTTTCACACTGAAAGATTTGAAGTTAAATTACTCATGAGGAGTAGCAGTAGGTATTTTTTAACCTAAGATAATAAATTGTAGAAACTCTTACAACATATTCAGTTCCCAAACTACTTTTTCGACAAAACAGTACAACAAGCACACGTTTATTTCAGTGGTTGAGCATCAGGACATCACGTTTTTACACACAGAACCGATTCCTCCTATTGGTTTCTGGATTGCCCTTGAAGATGCAACGATACAAAATGGTTGCCTTTGGGTTGCACGAGGATCCCATAAATCTGGTGTGCACAGACGACTTCTCCGGGATTCCGAAAATAGAGAAAAGCTCAGCTACGACCGGCCCGCGGCCGTGTACCCACAATCTAGCTTTACGCCGGTCCCCGTCAGTAAAGGTAAAGTTATTTCACATCAAAGTCAGTTCTACGAATATAATATAAATAAGTACTTATTCTATGTTATATAAGTTATATTATATGCCACATGAGTAGTCCTTAAACTCTACTAGCTAAGTTGACCAATAACTGACTAGTAAGTAAGTGATGAAGTCGCTAAAGGTTTAATTAGGTGGTTATCGAAATACTAAAAAAGTGGTCTAAATTTATTTATAAGCAGTTTTGCGGCTGACTACATCAGACATGCCTTCATTTATCGGTATTCCAGCATTATAACTCGAAAAATATTTTGTGCTATTAACATTATTTGTTTGTTTCTATTATAATACTTATTTAACGCGAGACTTGCAAATAAAGTACTTACATAGATAAAAACTGTGCGACCACAGCTTTCATCAAAGTAACTAGTTAATTATCGTACCGCTTTTTAATGACGCTCCATAACATTAATCAAGTTAATTAAACTTTTGCGCCAAAGTAAGTTCGTTCTCCACTCGCGCCTGTCCCGACACCTGCAGGGCTACTAGAAACTGGAAACTCGAAGTTCGTGTCGTATCGTCCCTCTCGCTCTCGTATTAAATAGTACAGTGTCAGAGGACCCGCACGACACAAGCTTCGAGTTC
>NC_133472.1:27518936-27585503 GCF_025370935.1 Choristoneura fumiferana | reverse complement strand
TTGTATCCATGAGTGGAAATATTTAGTAACCCGTATTTGGCGCGCAGGTCGGGGCACGCGCTGCACCTGCTGCAGCCCATCTTCCGCTGCTTACACGTCTCAGACCGGTGAAGGCTGTTGTGCCGGCAAATCGGCTTCTCCGAGCCCGCAGTCGTCCAGAGCATGTACATATATAAAAACCCTGGCGTCGGCGGCGAAGGTGAGAGCACCCTTTTTCAGTACAAAAGCACTAACTGATTGATTCAGGCATTCCTTTGCGTGGGTCCATATCAATGAACCGCTATCTTTTGACTTGCAATATTTAGGGGCTGTTTTACCATCTATTGATTAGTGTTAACTGGCGGTTAAATGTGATGCCGTCTCTATTTGTTTTGATCGAATAGACGGAGACGGCATCACATAAATAATATAAACCGTCAGTTAACACTAATCAATGGATGGTGAAACAGCCCCTTAGTCTAAATTAACTACTCAGTTTCGAAACGATATTTCCAAGAGTTATTCAGTTTTTACACTGAAAGATTTGAAGTTAAATTACTCATGAGGAGTAGCAGTAGGTATTTTTTAACCTAAGATAATAAATTGTACAAACTCTTGTTTACAACATATTCAGTTCCCAAACTACGTTTTCGACAAAACAGTACAACAAGCACACGTTTATTTCAGTGGTTGAGCATCAGGACATCACGTTTTTACACACAGAACCGATTCCTCCTATTGGTTTCTGGATTGCCCTTGAAGATGCAACGATACAAAATGGTTGCCTTTGGGTTGCACGAGGATCCCATAAATCTGGTGTGCACAGACGACTTCTCCGGGATTCCGAAAATAGAGAAAAGCTCAGCTACGACCGGCCCGCGGCCGTGTACCCACAATCTAGCTTTACGCCGGTCCCCGTCAGTAAAGGTAAAGTTATTCCACATCAAAGTCCTATCTACGAATATAATATAAATAAGTACTTATTCTATGTTATATAAGTTATATTATATACCACATGAGTAGTCCTTAAACTCTACTAGCTGTAGGTATCTTAACACTAAGTTGACCAATAACTGACGAGTAAGTAAGTGATGAAGCCGCATTATAACTCGAAAATATTTTGTGCTATTAACATTAATTTTGTTTTTTTCTATTATAATACTTATTTAACGCGAAACTTGCAAATAAAGTACTTACATAGATGAAAACTGTGCGACCACAGCTTTCATCAAAGTAACTAGTTAATTATCGTACCGCTTTTTAATGACGCTCCATAACATTAATCAAGTTAATTAAACTTTTGCGCCAAAGTAAGTTCGTTCTCCACTCGCGCCTGTCCCGACACCTGCAGGGCTACTAGAAACTCGAAACTCGAAGTTCGTGTCGTATCGTCCCTCTCGCTCTCGTATTAAATAGTACAAGTGTCAGAGGGACCGCACGACACAAGCTTCGAGTTCCGAGTTTCATAGTACTCGTAGCCCTGCAGCGTCTAGCGTCCTTTCGGAGGAGCGGCTTCTTAAGGTCACTAAAAACGCTTCCACCCGGCAAATTCAGAGACCGCCTTTTGTACTCTGATATATGTAGAAGTCAGCCGAGTGATACAAAATATGTGAATACACGCTATTTTTGGTGTAGTAGCATTCGTTTAATTTCAGGTAGGTACCTATCTATACCAAGTGCCATCCACGAAGACGCGTGATTTTGTCAAAATTAGACATTAATGCCATTGTAATAAGAACCACGGCACACGTCATCGTGAATGACTCTACCTATATTCGGTACAAGTGCGATCGACCAGGCGTAAATAATTGACTTTTAGTTTATGCTCAGTAACAATGACTAACGCTATTAGAGTACGTTTTGATATATAATAATTATAAGTAGGTAGTTCTTTAGGATTCCCTGTCTTAAAATGAAAAAAATCTCACTGCCAACATTTTTTTCGGAAACGGGTTGAAGTGTTGAAATTAATAAGACATACAGTGGCGTCAGTGGCTGTAGCCACAGACAAATCTACATGTTAAATATTAAGTTTAATATTTATTCCCACCTCTTGAGCGTTGTTAACAAGCCCACGTTCATTAATATTTAAAGTCTTATTATGAGACCAGCGTTTGTGCTGCAAGTAGGTACTTGGTTCTTGAGACTCATGCTAAAAATAAAATTACTGAATTATGACTATCAAAGGATTTAAAACACTAAGAATAAAATCATAGGGTTTTTATAAGAAAAAAGATGGCCATAAAAAGCCGTGTACTATAATATGTTTACGCCATTTAACTTGCAAAATTATATCCGAACAAAAAATATGGCTGATTAAAATATAAGCTTGTAAAACTCATCCGCAAAAGGACAAATACCTAAGTAATTACATACCTTAAAAGAAAAATCGATCCCTTAAAATAAATTCGATCACGCATGATGACGCACAAATGAACTGATTTTACTTACCGCTTTCTACAAACTTTTTCCTAACTTGCTAGGTAGCTAGGTACCTAACCTACTAATAATAATGTTTTACAATCATTTTGCGATTACCTTATGTGAATATAGTCGTGTATTGTTTGCAGGAACGTGTATTCTAATCCACGGCAACGTGGTGCACAAGAGCGCGCCCAACCGTAGCAGCAAGAGCCGCCACGCCTACACTTTCCACGTCATAGAGAAACGCAATAACACATTCTCTCCTGACAATTGGTTACAAGAAGGAGAAAACGCTCCGTTTGTGAATTTATACACCACGAATCAAATGGAATAGGAAATGATATGACATTTGGTATATAGTAAAAGACTTGTAGAAGACGACCGTTATACAAGTACCTTGGATCTAACTAAGGAGATCATCTATCTTTCAGCAGTCGATAACCAAATATTTACCTAACCATCTATTTAGTTGGCAAAAATACACCAAAATTAGTTTACGAACAGGTATATAACCGTACACACACACACGTATATTTGCTATATTATATAGCACCATTAACGTTTTTTCTAAATCGTACACTTAAGGAGTAGGTTAAGATAGAGTCATATTATGTCTCGCTATTGCGGAGCAGCCATTCTTGTGAATGTCTCGTTTTGAGGCCGAAATTAGATAAAATAATGTATTTAGTTCTGTTAGTGTCTTGAATGAAAACAAACTTGCGGTCGAGCTTCTGATAGGATTAAGGTTCGACCAAACCAAAAAGAAAAAGAAATTGTGTTATTAAAAAAATTATAAAACAGTATTTACCTGTTTAAGTATATTCTTTACTAAATACAGTTTTTTATACAAGTACCTTCGTCGGTATCGTTTGGTTTTTAATAATTTTGCGCTATTATTTGAATTTCATGCAGTCGGTGAAATTGAAAATTGGTATCGGACTTCAAAAAAACTTGACGAACATCTCTGTGCACTGAACATTACATGCACTCGTCCGATTTAACAGTCCTAGACGACTATTTTGTAACTAACTGAATTATTTTTTATGACAATATAAATATATAAAGGCTTGTTACTCGTTAAAGCTGATTAATATGTTTAATTAATATATTCCTTATTTAAGTACCCGTAAATCCTGCCATACATAAGTAAAAACTCTTCAGACTCTTGGTACAAAAACACATTACCTGGGTTTTATCAAGTTGACTGACTCAAACATGATTTAGATCTACTCGAAATTTAAGACAAATTTTGCGACTTTAATGTGCTAATGATTAAAATTACTTAATTAAAAAAAAAACTGTCAGCTTATTTTTTTTCCAATATGAAATTTATACCTCGATCTTTTAGCTAGAACTATACTCTACGCAGAAATTAGACTAGCTATGTACCTACCCGTATTTTTATGCCTACAAAGTACAAAAAACTGGTCCTCCGATAAATTTAAGAAGCTGATTTCAACATTGTATAGGTAGAGTCATTCACGATGACGCGAGCCGTGGTTCTTATAATGTCATTAATGTCTAATTTTGATAACACCACGCGTCTTTGTGGATGGCACTAGGTATAGGTACCTATGTGTGTAAATAATTGACGATACTCAAAATAAAGCTTCGTGGCATAGTAGTTTTTTTTTATATTAAGTAGGGACCTATCTATTTCATAATATTTTTTATTTTATCACAAAGACATTTAATTAGTTTGTTATTTATTTCATGAATTGTTTCTATTTTCTAGACCTAAAAGTAATCGCATTACAATTAAAATTTTATTTCTATATCGACGACAAAAAAAACTGCTGGTTTTCTTAAATACCTATAAAACAGTATCGTGACTGACTGACTGACAGACAAAGCACAGCCTAAGATACTGGTGCTAGAGACTTGAACTTTGGCATACATGTACCTCGAATGTTGTAGAGGTGCACTAAGGAAGGATTTTTTGAAATTCCCACGGGATAGGGAAATATCTAAACTTTTTCCGTTTCTTTGTTTGTAGTCGAATCTCTGAAACTATTGAACCGATTTTCAAAATTCTTTCACCGTTAGGAAGCTCGATTGACATAGGTTACTTTTTATCCGGTATAATGCAAAATTCCCTCGGGATAGAAATAAACTAATTCAATTTCGGAGCTGATTTAAAAAATTCTTACGCATTATGTGATATGACTATCCCCAAATGACAAAGGCTACTTTTTCTTCGGGAAATTACAAAATTTCCATGGGATACAAAAAACTGAATTAAACTTAATCGGGGCTGATTTTAAAAATTCTGTCTCCAATAGAAAGCTATATTCCTCATTCCTCATTAGTATAGTCTACTCTTCTTCGGGAAAATGCAAAATTCCCGCGGGATGGAAATAAGTGAATTCAACGTCGGGACTGATTTTAAAAAATATTTCACCTCTGGAAAGCTGGACTATCCCTGATTCACATATGTTATTTTTCTCGGGGAAAATGCGAAATTCCCGCGGGATAGAAGTAAGTGAAATAAACTTCGTGGCTGATTTTAGAAATTATTTCACCAGTAGAAAACCACAGTCACTCACGTAGGCTACTTTTTTTTCGAGAAAATGCAAAATTCCCACGGGATGGAAATAAGTTAATTAAACTTCGAGACTGATTAAAAAAACACTAATAGAAAGCTACAGACTCTGATTAAAAATAAAAAAATAAAAAATTTGGTTAAAATAGTCATTTCTGTCCCACGGGAACTTTACACTTTCTCGGGACAAAATTAACCAATTTCAATCAGAAACAGTACAGCTTTCTATGAGTGAAAAATGTTTTTGCTCGGTCGATCCACTTATTTATTTTATCCCCGGGAATTTTTCATTTTGCCGAGGAAATTTAGCCTTTGTCAATCAGGCATAGTATAAAGCTTTTTACTGCTGAAAAAATTTTTAGAACCGACCCCGAAGTTATATTTACTTCCTTCTATCCCGCGGGAATTTTGCATTTTCCCGGAGAATAGTAGCCTGAGCCAATTACTATGTAGTCATATTCGAATTTATATTCATTTATTTTACCTAACCTTGCCTGAACAGTACTGACGTAGGTAGTAGAGTAGTGCAGTAGTGACTGGCTGACTGACAGACATGGCATAGCCAAAACTGGTGCAGAGACTTGAAATTTGGCATAGATGGACCTTAAATAATACAGAAGTGCACTAGAAAAAACATTTCTAGAAAATCCCATGGAATAGAAAAAAAAACCCCAACTTTGTTTGCTTCTTTGTTTGTTGGGGGTAATCTCTGAAACTACAGAGCTGTTTTGAACATGAACAACACTCCGTTACAATATCATTTAACTACAGAGCTGGTTTAAATAATTCTTTTACCAATAGAAAGCTACACTATCTCTGATTGACAGACTACTTTAAAACGCAGAATAAAAGTAAGTGGATTCAATTTCGGGGCAGATTTTCAAAATTCTTTTAATAATAAAACAGTGTCTCTCATCAACAATTAAGAATATTAAAATAGATCATAACAGTACAGTAGTAAAGCGATTTGTTAAAAAGCTTGCCACCAATGATTGAAAATTATTCACGTGCACGTGCTCCATTCAACATGTTCATTAATGCCCGAAAGATAGTGGTGCTGGGCTGGCGCAGGGCTGGCAGAAGCACCGACGATATCTTTAGATGGTACGCCATTGGCGGTCGTGGCTAAGTTTGGCTACTTAGGAGTTAGGTTTAAGTTAAGTTCCACTGTGTCGAACAATTTCTCACTCGATGCAAAGATCGACATTTGTATTGGCAAAGTAGCAACCACGTTCAGTAGGTTCAGCATTAGGGTATGGCAGAATTAACACTTTAACATTAAAGTCACGGTGGATCGTTACCAGCGTCATGCATCTTGAGCTTGAGCATACTCTTGTACGGGCTAAACCTGAACGTTACCATGAGCTGACTTTATTCCATCTTGGGCGTTATTTGGAATGATGTAGTCACAAACGACAGGGTTCTTGCGATCTCACAGCTGACCTTAACCCTCACCGACGACGCCAACACTAAAACATTTTTAGTATACCTACCTATTTACATAAAACATAAATAAACGTTATGAGAGTTGATCGATATTTAGCTAGGTACAGTCGAGTTCATAAACTTGTTAGCAAAAATTTGATCAAAAATATCTAAACACGCTTCTAAATATGCCATTAACAATAGAGTCGTGTTCAGATATTTTTGATCAAAATTTTGCTCACAAGTTTATGAAAACTGTACATACTATTAAATTATTATTATGTAACTTTAGAAAGCAAAACCGCGTATCGTACAGAAAATGCCAGCTTTTTAATGGAGACTTTATATTTTACTTTATATAAACCACAACAGCCCTTTACGGCGTTTGCGAATGAGATTATAGTATTTTTTTAGTATATTTCGAGGATGCAAAATGGTGTATCGTACCCTTGCGTATTGGGTAGCTCGCTACAAATTTAACTTAAATGAGTTTGATGAAGTGGAAAATGAAGTTTAAAAAAAATTGTAGATACAGTATATTTATTTCAAATTCTGAGTCCAAGTAACCTCTTTTTAAGGGCGTAAGGGGTGTGAATGTTAAAGCAAATAAGACGCATGCATTCACAACTCATTTTCGCTATTTTGTCCCTTACGCCGATTTAGATTACAATGGTCGATATTTTTGAAAGAAAGAAAGAAAATATATTTCTTTTTTAAATTTATACATAAATGTTATTGTAATTTGGCAATAGGTGGCTAGCTATCTCCAGTATCTGCATTATCCTCTTCTTTGGAAGTCGGTTAAAAATAGGAATCGCACTCACATCGAGAGGTCGTAGTTTGGCCGGGGCTCCCGATACGGCGTGATACCGGGCCGTTCACACCGCGCGCGCCGCCGCTGCAGGAAGCGGCGCCCCGCGACAGTCGCGCCCGCGCCCTGCACTCTAGCGAACATGCGCCTGACCACCGCCGCGCTCGTCCTCGGGGCCCTTTTACCTTGCCTCTGCTGTAAGTTTACTATTCATTAATATCAATTTAGAGCGAATTCTATTTATTTTATTACCTTTTGAAACACCAATGATATTTTTTCTATTTCCTACCTATTACTTTTATTACACAAAACTTATTCACAAGTAACTACCCAAAAAACTTCAATATAATTTTACTTTATTGATACACATATACCTATTGATATAATTCTTGAAATGATTACCACACAAATAAATACTATCGTTAACAACTTAGCCACCAAAGTTTACACATGTTTACATAAATTTACAAGTAATGTCATACTTAATTAAATTTACTCATAACTTCCTAAAAGACATTTTTTCTAGCCCTATCTAAGGCTGTGCATCCACCATAGCTATGCGAAGTAGGAATGCGGTTGCTAAGAAAAAATCCACCTACTTATAGGAAAGCTGCGCGAGCTAAGCACGCAATACAAATTTACAATACAAATCTTCAAAATCGAAAGTAATGTTAGATGTCATGTTAAAGTTATAAAATTTCTGTAATAATATGAGACTGAAATATTAAGTACTATGTCGACTCCTCTCAAAAAATATTCCATCGTGGCATTCACTCAGCAATATCTAGCTGCTTCCAACTGTTTAATGTTGTGATTCTTGAATAAGTACACTGCTCAAACTTGACTACGTATGAATTGCGAAGGAGAATTCACACATAACCCATCTCTACATAGGTAAGTACTTTTGATATTAACTCCGGCCCGCGAAGAGATATAATCCGGCCCGCCGACGTTCCTTCGAAGTGAATAGTGCCTACCTATATGGCCCGCTACCATAATATAATTTTATAATTTGGCAAAAACATAAAAATAAAAAACAGAACGATGTAATTCTGGCCCTCCTCTAAAATATCTGTAACTTTCTGGCCCCCCATGAAGACAATTTGCCCACCACTGTTTTAGTTGATTGCAACCCACTGAGGGGATTGTCCTTTTTTAACGACAACATATTTTATCTTTTGTGAAAAGAATGAGTCTCACACATCACAAACAGGGTCACCATCTCTAACCCCGCTTCACAAACAAGTTCTTTGTACGCTGTTCTAAATGTTAAGTCGATAAGACAACGATATATCGTAAACACCAAAAAGGAATGAACTACCTACCTAAGGCATATAATAAACCTTGAAATTATCAACCATGGACAAGATTACTGTGTGTAACTTCATTTTAATATATCATAATTACTGAGGTAGAAGTACATATAACTAAGCTACGAATAGAAAACGTCTTAGTATACGATGGGAGAAAATAATTCTAGCAAGACTTTAATTCTACACCAATAGGTGGACATTGGAAAACTACTTTATAAATAATACATGTATGTAAGTACAGAGAGGTACATTTAATAGATGTACTGAGATTTACTGTACAGAGGCCGTAATTTTAGATAGATATTAAAGATTTAAACTTAATAGTCATTCATTTTATTTTTTTTATTGAAGCCATGCGCAGCACATGCATGTGTAATACCGGGTGTGGCCTGTAATATGAGCAAATAATTAAAACATAGATCATACCTACTCCTCAAACTGAACAACATTAGTTCAGCGATTTTTAAAAATAATTAGATTTTTAATTTTTATTACACTTTTAAGTTTATTCGAAGAAGCAATGTAAAGCAAAATGCTTGATGTTTGTACAGTGACAGGCGACGTCAGTTGTGTTCTAGGATGGCGTACATTGATAGCAGATGCTAGATGTTGTCTAGTTTGACGAGGACGATCTATGTTTTAATCTTTTGCTCGTATTGGCCACACCCGGTATATGAATTAATAAATGATAATAAAACCTTTAATAGCCCGCCGATAGTCAATGCATTAATTAGAGTCCAGGTTGTCGAGAGGTCCATAAATCAGCGTATCCCAAATAGTAGTGGCTCGCGACCCGGCACTGGTCTTTGAAAATAAAATACCACGGCGGGTCTCAGCATTGTCTACGTATAATCAATCATGCTCGTCCATGATCTAGGAGATGTGTTGCTTTTGTGTTAATGCAATTGCAAACGCTCGCTCCGTAGTTGGTCGTCACACATTATGTGCAGTGGAAATTAAAATGTGTTTTCTTTAATTTACTGTATGCACTAGGGGGGTCACGAACTGAGTAACAAGCTTATGTGTTGCATAATAAAGTATGGGAAACGCTGGTCTAAATCCATATAACCAATGAACGGGAGTGCTAAGTTGCTAACCATAAACCATTTTGTGAGTGGGTTCTAGAAAAAATAAAATTAAAAAAGTTTCAACGCTTAAAATACTGCCATAGCAGGAATTCGATATAAGGCTTTGTTACAAACGACACCATGTACGAGTAGTTTGATGAAGTTCTAATACAGGACAGGGCTCCGTTCTCAGCTACTTAATAGCTGCACATCTCGTCATAGTACCTACCTAATCTAACGCCTAAAGCTTTCGACTGCGAGAGCTCTAGACCACTCACATGCAAAGCAGCTATATCTGTGCGTCAAGTACCTAGATAAGCAATTATGAGTCCATTCAGGATAACATTGGACTCTAGAAGGTCACAGAAGGAGGGGTTCTAAAATTTTTTTGTGAAGTCGTAATAATGATGATGATGATGGTGGTGGTGAATAAAAGAAGTAATAAAATGGAGTCATAATTTTGTTTCCTTTGTAAGTAGATTAATACGTTATAATGTACTTACAAAATAACATTACGTAATTTGCTACATACTCGTACTATTAATTCTATTTATATTATATATTATTTACATCATTTAATAACAGTGTTTCGTGGACTCATCCGCTGTCCTTTCCTGTTTAAAAATATTCTACTCGGTGTTTCTGCTATGAAGCTCAATCTTTTTTCAATTCCAAATTTCATCAAATTTTGTGCAGTGCTTTAGTTGTGAAAAGTTAGCTTTTCGTATAATATGATTATTAAGGACATCACATTTTGATCCAAACTGGCGATTAAAAACTATAAATAATGTACAGAATATTTCTTGAGTTAACAATATTATAAACGTTTCGTTTCTTGCAGAATGTTCTTGACCTCTGCTTTTTAGGTATTTTATAGGAAGACGTTTCTGTTTTTAACAAAAAAGGAATAGTTTTTTAATGTTTTTAAATTATGATACGAAAAATAGCAAAGTAAATCTATTTTTTTTATTCGACTGGATGGCAAACGAGCAAGTGGGTCTCCTGATGGTAAGAGATCACCACCGCCCATAAACATCTGCAACACCAGGGGTATTGCAGATGCGTTGCCAACCTAGAGGCCTAAAATGGGATACCTCAAGTGCCAGTAATTTCACCGGCTGTCTTACTCTCCACGCCGAAACACAACAGTGCAAGCACTGCTGCTTCACGGCTGGATTAGCGAGCAAGATGGTGGTAGCAATCTGAGCGGACCTTGCACAATTAAGGTCCTAAGCAATATCTCACTAATATTAATTATAATTGCGAAAGTTTGTAAGTCTGTATGTTTGTTTGTCACCTACTACTTCACGTCTGAACCGATTTAGGTGAAATTCGGTATACCAATAGTACAAGTTCCGGGGAAGGACATAGAATAGTTTTTATCCCGGAGCATTGCATAGTTTTCGCGGGATAGCAATAAACGGATTCTACGTGAACGGAGTCGCGGGTCTTATGGTCTGTTTTTAATCCGAAATACTAAAATGACGTTTCATGTGTTACCTGTTTTTTGCGTCTCATAAATAGTGATGTGCCGCAACCGGTTATCACCGCAAGATTTTGTAGGTACCTATGTTATGTATAAAACGTTAAGATATGAACGGATCCGTGACGTACTTACAAACATGTAGGGCACTTAGGACATTCTAGAAAAGGTAAATAAAATAGGTCTAATAAAAATGCGACCGTTTTGGAGATATTTCTGCTTTTTATAGATTTGATATTTAAGTTTCAATACGCAACTCATCTTTTAAGTAATTTACACCTTCACCTCAGTCAGCTCAAAAATAACATTCCTATCATCAAAAGGATTCCGCGCGGAGCCAGAATATGTGTCGCTACACGTCTTTCTGACCTTCTTGACAAGTGTGTGGAAACCAACAGCCTATCCTGGCGCGATCTCCTTACCTTCGCATACTGCACCCTCCACACTACCACCACAACTGAAGATAAGCACACTTCATTAACCCAAAAGATAAAAGACAACTGCCTCAACCCCTTAGACCCAGCTCTTAATTCACAATCAACAAAAAAAAAACCGTTTACAACTTGTCTAAGACCGTAGAAAATAAAATTTGTGATGGAGATTTAAAAGGCGCCGCCCGGCTCCTTTTTTCTAGTGACGTTCTATCACCCGATTCTCCTGACACTCTCTCGGCCTTACAATCGAAGCATCCCCCAGCCCCAGCAACACCTCCATTTCTTGATCCCCCTACAGCAACACAGGACTGCCTTCGAATCGAAGAAAATCATATAGTCGATGGAACCAGCTTCAAAACCGGCTCTGCAGCAGGCCTCGACGGAATTTCTCCGCAACACCTAAAGGACCTGACTTCACACAGTGTCGGTGATATTGCGAAGAAACTAATAATATCGCTTAAAAATATAATTAATCTCATGTTGACCGGAGGAGTAATTCAAGAAATAGTCCCGATTTTATACGGGGCTAATCTCATTGCCCTTTCAAAAAAAGATGGCGGCGTGAGACCCATTGCAGTCGGTGCTACGCTAAGACGCCTAGCTTCGAAAATCGGCGTGCGTCAGATAATCTCTAAATTACAGAAACAATTCGAACCGACACAATTAGGTTTCGGGACTAATGGTGGTTGCGAGGCATCTGTACGCGCCTTGCGCACCTACCTTTCTACCGACCATTGTGAGGTGTTGCTGAAAGTCGATGTCAAAAATGCATTTAATTCTTTAAACAGAGACACCCTGCTGGCAGAAGCCAGAGACAATATCCCGGAACTGTACAATTACCTCCTCCAAAGTTATGCCGACCCCTCTAAATTAATGTATCGCAATAACCAACTTTCCTCAGAAGTTGGTTGCCAGCAGGGCGACCCCCTCGGGCCAGCCATTTTCAGTCTAGGCATAAATCCGATAATTCAAAATTTAATGTTTGGTACTTAGACGACGGTACCCTGGGAGGAAATGTGGACACCGTACTTTCAGACCTAACTGTCCTCAAAAACAAATTTGAATCCATTGGTTTAGTTTTAAATTTCAGCAAATGCGAACTTTACATAAATTATAGACAAATTTAATATTTTAACTCCCAATATAAAAATTTTAACCAAGGATTCCCTTAACCTCCTAGGAACCCCCATTTTTGACGAAGCCTTTCCGGACCATATAAAAAAGACCATCTCTAAATTTCAAAATTGCTCAGATCGTCTACTTGAAATTAGCTCCCATTCAGCCCTTTTTATCCTGAAATTCTGCCTTTTCGTCCCAAAATTTACTTATATGCTTCGCTGCAGCCCCTTCTGGCAACATCAAAATTTACTAACACCAATTGACTCCCTAATCAAAACTAATTTGAAATCGATAGTAAATTTAAGGCTCAGCGAAGAATCATGGTGTCAAGCATCCCTCCCCGTCCGGTACAGGGGTTTAGGATTGCGTAAAGTTACTAGTGTTGCCCTACCAGCATTTTTGTCGTCCGTCCATAGCTCATACAACCTTGTAGGTAATATCCTAGGGGATCCCCTTCCAAACTACAAGATCGCGGGCTTGGACTGCGCCCTAAATGCTTGGTTGTCTGCCTGCCCTGGGCAAAACGTTCCTGTCAATCCAAAATCGCAAAAGTGCTGGGATGATGTGTTTTCAAAATTGTCTTACTCTACCTTACTTAACGGCAGCTCTGGAGCGGAACGCGCCCGTCTGACTGCTGTCGGATGCGAGGAGTCCGGTCACTGGTTGAACGCTTACCCCTGTTCAAGAACTGGCACCTTCCTAGACAGTACCACGCTTCGTTTGGCAGTCAGCCTGCGCCTAGGGGTCCCTATTTGTGCTCCGCACAAATGCCCCTGTGGCAGTGTCGTTGACCGGCTGGACACCACGGACTGTCATGCGCAAAAAGTGCCGGCCGCTTTTCGCGACACGCCGCCCTAAACGACATTATCCGCCGGTCTCTTGCTAGCGCGAACGTGCCGGCGGTACTCGAACCAGTCGGCATCGCACGGGATGATGGCAAGAGACCGGATGGAATGTCCCTAATACCGTGGAAAATGGGTCGGGTGCTAGTGTGGGACGCAACCTGCGTGGACACTTTAGCCCCGTCTCATCTCCACGGTACAATACACAGGGCCGGCGCAGCGACCGAGGCGGCCGAAGTTGTCAAGAAGCGCAAATATGCGTGGTCTTGATGCCGGATACAACATCATTGCCTTCGGCGTCGAGACGCTCGGTCTGTGGGGCCCTATACTACAAAATGCAAAACTCGAACTTCGTATGTTGCCATCCCGCTGACGCTTATCTCATTTATACGCGATTGAAAGGGACGGTGAAATACGAACTTCTGATTATGTTTCTGGTTATGATTTTTTACATTGGCGTACACGTTAGCTGCGGCAAGTCAAAAATTTGTCCTAAATTTCAGTGCGTTACAAGGCCTGATTCACCCCGTAGTAGTTTACGCCGTGTTGCGTTACGGGTATTAAAGAGCCCCGTACACCAACGTCCATATAAGCTGCTTTAAAATCATGAACTACTCATATTTTATTTTAATTATTTATTTTATCACTTTCAAGAATAAGATTTTTACTATATCATACTCTCTCCGTGCGCAGATACAATGAAAACATACAAAATTATAAAGAAAAGAAAGTAAGGGGTCAATTTATCCCCGTATCGCACTAGAATTGACAAAATAAGGGTCTTAGCGAACCCCGTATCGCACAGATTGTATTTATGTCGTTAACGTAATAGTGATGGGAATTAAAGCAAACGATATTTGAACGAAATATATTTTTTGATCGTGATTAATACAGGTAAATAATATGAGGTGATCAAAAAATAAACAAACTTAAGAGTCTCAAAGAACTTAATGAATGTAATTTATGTCTGCAGTATTTGAATTAGTGGGTAAAATATATTTTTTTTAATTCTGCACTAGGTACTCACTTGGTAAACATTTTGCAGTTCTTGGCATGTTTTCCTTGTACTGGGGCTAGTAACAACATTATCGTAATTTTGGCTAGATTGCTGCGGGAAAATCTAACGAAACAAAGCAGAGGATGATGACTGTTTCTAAGGTGATCTTGACGTTATGTGCCTGCTTTTTAATTGTTTTTATTACAAGACAATTCTTGCATACGTCGCGAACGCTTCATATTGCACTCGAATACAATTTATCGATACCAATAGCAAATATTGCAATACTGACTGACAGCTCTCGTGACACTGAGCTCATAACCCCGTACGGGTCAGCTAATATCCTACTATACTATAAATACTACTTTTCTCCTCCGCACGGAATGACGACATCGTACGAGGTTCAAAAGCCTCCGTAACGCAGTAAACGTGTTAAATTTTATCACTTTATCGTAAAACTTATATTTTCCAAATAGAAAGTAGAATATTGAATGCTTTAATTTTATTTATCTTATCATAAAATATACGTTTTACCGATTATTAACAATTATATCGGAAACCGAAATCATAGAGCAGCACTGTTCGTTTTATGTTGGCCACATTATTTTTACATTTGACATTTCAGACTGTCATTTTAGTATCTAGGTTTCACAAATAGACCATAGTTAATGAATAATTGAAATTAATATTGACGTCTCCGATGTTTTAATTAGAATTAAGTTTAGACCGTATACCAAAAAAATACAATTTATTAATTGACTTCCTAAAGCGTGCATTATAAAGAACCTATTTTCCTTCTGTACATTTCTATATCGAACAAACTGTATGTAGGTGTATACGAGTAATACATGGTGTTAAAAAAACCCTGTACGAGCATTTAACCCAGATGATTGCATTGTACGAATATAGATGTAGTACGAGAATTTAAACCATTTCGCATTATCAGAATGTTAAAGACTGAACCGATAAATTATTGCTGCTGAGAACCCTATTATCCGTCCAGTTAACCGTAGTTGCCCAGGGTACACCTGGCCAAACGCTGTGCTCCCTATATGTCCCATATGTACGAAACCGAAACTCACGAGCACACGAGGAGTTAATCCAACTTGTACCCCACATTTTGAGGTTAGTATCAATGTTTCTGCTGCTGCAATTGCGTAGACTACAAGTTTCATTGGTACACAAGGCGCTAGGGCGATTCGTGATAGAAACTATTTAGTGTTATTAATTTTATTACAACATGTTATCATTACGCGCTGTTGTCAACACATTGATAAGTTTATTTTGTTTATACCTAACTACCGCACATCCGACCCGCATCTGCAACTTCCGGCATTTTGTATCTTTTTTGTAACTAATTATGAACAAAAAACCGGTTAAATGCATGCCGGGCCACGCACAGTGCAGATTTCAGTACTATTTTCGGCAAATATCTACCTACCTATACAATCCTAAAGCGGTTTCCCGTGATTTAATTTGTTTATCACTATCCCGCAAAAACTATGCCATTTTCCGGATTAAATCTATCCTATGTCCTTTCCAGGGTCTCAAACTCAGATCATACATACGAGGGTCTCAAACTATTCTATTACCATATTTCAACTAAATTAGTTCAGCTCAGCGGTTTAAGCGTGAAGTGGTAACAGGTAGACAGATGAACATATAGACCGAAAGACAACAGTTACTTTCGCATTTGTACCTAATATGAGTGAGGATAGAGCAGAGGTTTTCAACCGGTGTGCCGCGATCGCCGCGTGCGAAGTGTATGCGATTCGTACAAAAGGGGTCCGCTGTCCGTTATGTTATACATAATATTATTATGGGTATACTATACCTTTAGGTACTCTACGCGCCAGTCCGACTCTCACTTGGCTATTTTTTACTGATGTGCCGTTCACACCAAAATGTTGAAAACGCCTGGGATAGAGTTTTGATCAAATAACCTCATTAACTTATTAGCGAGCTTATTATTTAGCGAGCAAAATTAATTGAAGGACTAGGGTTGTCACACATACTCGTATGTATGGAGGAATGTGTTTGTTTATCATTATAGTATTAAATTGCCCTTACCGCACTGTCCATAGTTTTATCTATTATGTTAAACTAAAACATATACTATTGTCTATATCTATGAGTATGTTCTTGTCATGGTTGTCAATGTAACTCCGTCAAGTTCTCGTTTTGCTTGGTTTGTTTTTGTGTTTTATTGCAATAACTGCAAATAGTTTTGTAATAATCATACATTTTAAATAACTATGGAGCGAGCCACTGCTTGAAGAGCATTGTTTTTTTTTAAATAGCAGATTTATCGATTTTGTGTACAGCCAATAAAAAATATTTTGGAAAGTCACACACATCAAAAGCCGTAACGATGTAAAAAAGGAACAAACTATTCAATCGAGCTGGAAAATTTCGTTCAGTTATACGATTGTTCAAATATTGATAACAACTTTTCTATCAAACTTGTGACATAAGTAATTGTATTGTTTGCATTAACAAAGATCCTTTTCTCAAAAATGGTATGAAATGTTGCCATTACATCATCAAAAACGTCGTAGAAAGTAACGCATCCTGGAGACTAAAGCTGCAAATTAATACTTGCTTCCTGGACAGTAACAAGTTCCTTTAAAAATTTGGAACCCGTCACAAACAGCACGCGGGCCGAGCGGCAGTTTTGGGTGTAGTTAAAGTTTTGTAATGGGTCCATGTCATCATTATCATCATCATTATCACCATCATCAGCATCATCATCATCATCACCATCAACCATCATCAATCATCATCATCACCATCAACCATTATCACTATCATCATTACTATTATCATCATCATCATCACCATCAACCATCACCAATCATCATCATCACCATCAATCATCATCACTATCATCATCACTATTATCATTGTCATCATCATCATCATCCTCACCATCATCATCATCACATCACAATTACGAAAATTTGAGAAAAGCACTTTACAAGTTTCGACCAGTAATCGCCATTCTAGCCTCGTATCATTGATGGCCGAACCGCCCTACGCGTCCAGAACGGCTTACTTACTGTACCACTACCATGAGTTTACAGTGACCGTACTCGATAGCGACGGCGTAAATTATTTGTAGAGGCGCTGTACAATTCTCCATACAAATAATTAACGCCGTCGCTATCGAGTACGGTCACTGTAAACTCGTGGTAGTAGTACTGGTCTCTGCAGTAATGATCTTTTTTTTTCAGTGACATGGGCCTGTGAACCGGATCAAACGCAAAATGGATGCAAAATATTTGGATCATCCTGCACTTGTGGTTACGGTTGCAAATCGGAATTCATATTCAGATCACGGCGCGCATGTTTAAACGCACTTAGAGGTATTATAAGTTAATTAGAATAATTTGAGCTTAGGTACCGTTTTAATTTTGTGATGAAACCGGCACGCTTCTGCAAAGAATTTCAATCGTGTATGAAATTCTTAATCCGCACTGTGCCCGCGTGGAAACTACGGCCTCAAGCCCTCTCACTCTGCCACGCAAGGCCGCACTGCAGGGCTACTACGAAACTCGAAATCAGCGCTTTCGGAAGGAATATAATTACTGGCACTTGAGGTATCCCATCTTAGGCCTCTAGGTTGGCAACGCATCTGCAATACCCCTGGTATGTGGTGATCTCTTACCATCAGGAGACCCACTTCCTCGTTTGGCATCTAGTCGAATAAAAAAAAAGAATATCATTGCCAAGAAGAATGGGCCGCCGCCTCACGAAACTTGGCAGACAGTCATTTTATCAAAATAAAATAATTACAAATACAGATACCCTGGCGGCGGACTTCCGGGAACGCCTCAAGGTCACAAAATATAGCTGTCTCGGCGCCCAATATCATTTCTTTGTTTTCGGCGTTGAGACTCTAGGTCCTTGGGGTAAGGGTGTGCTGGAGCTACACCAGGGAGCTCAGCAATAGGTTAAGGGAGGCAACAGGCAACCCTCCCGCGTCCCGCCGGCAGCTTTCTCGCGCAAAGAATCTCAATCGCAGTTCAACGCGGGAATGCTGCCTGCGTGATGGGCACAATGCCCACCTCTCTTTTTTAATTAAAGTTTTAGTTTTAGCTATTTTAATTAAATGGTAGTTTTAGTCCTATGGATATTTTGTATTTTCTTAATATATTGTATTTTCTTAAATTACAAATAAAATAACTTAAAAACTACAGTATAAATTAAAGAAAAAATTATATGAAAAAAAAATAAGCAAACTTCGCCTGCTAGGCTAGCCCACAAACCGAGAGGAGACCTTTGATTTCGGCTGTATTATCAAACCGCAATCAGAATGGTACTGTCAGAATTTTCATTTCATACTTACATATTTTTGACGTAAGCATTAGAATTACTGTACACTCCAATCCCTTTCTAATCGCGGGCGAATAATACAACTGAACCGAATTTGAACTTTTAGGTGCTCAATCGACGCAGGATTTAACATTCTTTAATATTGAAGAAAACAACATTTCCGGCGGATGCACCATTTTTGTTCTCAAACCAAAAACTGAAAAAAGAGCAAAATTTTCGCGGTAATAGGCAAGCTCGGATTACACGCATTTTGAATCAAATGAAGCCAATGAAGGTATTAAAACAATTTCCAGCTAGTTTGCAATTAATTCTTCAAAATGCTTTTTAAGGATCTTATTTGATTGGCCTATATTTTATTAACCAACTGACCCAGTTTAATAATAACCTAAACCTGTTGACATGTCCGGGTTGTGGGCTCCAAAATCCGAGGTTTTCACGCGTCTTGTCCTGGTAGCCAAATTTTAGAGATGGCAGCCCTAGATGTAAATAAAATAGTCTTTAATATTTTGTTTTTATTTAGACCTTAAATGGGTACCGGCAACAGAAAACTTAACAGTCGATCAATCCAAACGTCAGGCCATACTTATTACGAAGTGAAAAATTCGAACTTCGTAACTTGCCATCTCGCTGACGCTTAAGTTATTTAATACGAGAGTCAGAGAGACAATACCAATACGATACGAACTTCGATTTTCGAATTTCGTGGTAGTCCCCCAGATGCCGAATGAAGTGACAATTGGAGATGTCATGGTGGTCCTGTGGCCGCCATGTTTACCATAGTTTATACGTGATTTGTTATCAATATTTGAATGTGCATTATCAAAAATATCAATAAATAGTATATACTTACGCAAATTATGAGATTAATAGTATCCTAATGTTGTTTAAACCCGAAGTATTACCAGTTAATATGAACTTTTCTTCTACAAAACAGTTTCAACCATATATCTGTTGGTGAAATTAATATTTGCATTAAATTATTTAATTATGCAGTTGCATTTCATTTTAGCTTTACAATTATATATAAATATTTTTCTCAAACATGACATGAAATATTGACGTTGTGTTACAAATAATAAGCCGAGAAGTATCGCGCTGCAGGCGGGATTCTATATCTACTTGGCCGGCAACCCCCTACTTCCCGACCTCTACAGTAATGTACTATTACTTATGTACATTATTTAGATAAGTTAAAACTTACCGATGCAAAACTTTTTCATTATATTGGCAACATGAGTAGTTTTTTGGAATCATTACATATACGGCGTTGAGGTGTAGTTTGGGTGGCAATGCAAGACTAAGTGAAGACGACAAAAAGTACAGTCAGCAAAAAAAGCTTGTATTAAAAATGTATTTTTACCAAAAACTATTTTTTTTATTATTCTTATGAAGTTTTTATGTCATAAAAGTGTGTAAATGAATATTTTTTGTGAGCGTAGATCGGAGTTCCAACGCTTGCCAGAGGATGCCGTGTGTGACAGGGATTTGCATACAAACCACGCAAGACCCGGGGTTCACTTGCAAATGTGAGGGAACTGGATTTTACGGACAACGCTGTGAAAAAGGTTTTTATGACAATTTGAAACCTTTCCAAATATTTTAGAATCCACTCCTTCTTTTGTAGGTAGGTTACTTAATTGCATTTGAGCTCAGAAATTTCGGACCTATGGTAGTCTAGCTAGTTAATTTTATTAAGGGGCTGTTTCACCATCCATTGATTAGTGTTAACTGACGGTTTTTATGTGATGCCGTTGCCGTCTATTCGAACAAAACAAATAGAGACGGCATACATTTAACCGTCAGTTAACACTAATCAATGGATGGTGAAACAGCCCCTAAGTATAAAAAAATACCATGATTGACTTACCTCTTCTATCTATACATATAATAAAGCTGAAGAGGGTCGAAAGTCTGTACATGGAAGATATCCGAAAAAAAATTGGCTGAGGGTGGCTGAGGATACTTAGAATCGATAACAGAACACGCTCCAACAGTTTTTAGAATTTTTGTCTGTTTGTCTGTAAGAACGGCTGAACGGATTTTGATGCAAACTTTACTAATCTGTCTAGGAAATCCTCGGCCAGGTTATAGGCTATAACAATTCAACCCCTAAAAGAGGGGGGTAGCCACTAAACTTAATTGAGTTTAGTTCGCACCTGAATGCACCTTATGCTCCCACATGCTTTTACATTTTTAGCCACTATTAAAAACCTTAGCAGGTTTATGCAATAGTTGGCGAGATCGCGCGGTTTGGTCCGCGCTTACAAATAATCTTAGAAGTTAACAGTGTAGGATGAGCCGGCGTCGCAGGCCCGCCCCGGCCCAGCCCGCCTGCGCCTTGAACAGTTCTGCGACCCCGCTGCACTCCATAAAACACTTTTTGAGAAGTTTTTTACATTTTTGTCGTATTTATAAGTCTGCATTTTATTCAAGATTTCCTCTGGTAAGGTATTCAAAATAGATGACAGTACATATTTATCAGTTCTCTTACCATACTTAATTTTTGGAAGCAGATACTTAGGTAGGTACTTTAAACGGCGCAGCTGTTCAGGACGAGTTTTTTGTTGTAACTTTTCAATGCAGTCGTATTGTTCATTAATAAATGTAATAAATGGCATCAGTCCCTAGTAGGTACAGCTCGTCAGTCCCTAGAACACAGATTAAAAAAAAACACAAATTTCTCTTTAAATAGCAAGTAAACTGACTGGCTCTGGATACAAAAAGTT
The DNA here is from genome assembly GCF_025370935.1 of Choristoneura fumiferana. NCBI lineage: Eukaryota > Metazoa > Arthropoda > Insecta > Lepidoptera > Tortricidae > Choristoneura > Choristoneura fumiferana. The sequence continues at coordinate 27,564,006 of NC_133472.1, read as the reverse complement.
AATTATTATAAGTACTGTATTTACTAAAAAGTTTTCTAGTTAGTACCTAAAACACCTATTGATGGCAAAATTTGTGTGAAAGTTAACAACTTTTATGGAACCACCCATACCTATATTAAGGAATGAATTCATTATATTATGCATAATCCAATTAGTTTTAAATAGTTTTCAAGTTTAAATATGTTGGCTAAATGTGCAAGCATTTAAGGATCACTCCTAAAAAAAAACCGCGTAACATTTTTTTCTCTATTTGAATGTTAAACAGATGTCCATTACTCGTATTAAGCGTACGTTGTAAAATAGTAATAAAATACATATTGTAATTTTGTATACAACGTAATTTTTTTCCTCGCATTCAAAGTGTAAAGTAGAGTGTTCAATAAGGGACTAAACAACCAATATGACTTGTTTTAGTCCCTTGTTGAACAATCTACAATACTACACAGTGGGGTGTTTTTTTTTTGCTCCAACCCCAATGTGTGGGATGTCGTTAAATATGTCTTAGAAAAATGATAGTGGTCTTCAAATGCCTACTATTTTTCGACAAAATCAACAGTGACGTAAATAATCGCTCGGCGTAATGATATAAATCGACATAATGGGCATACCCTTCTAACTTCTGAACCTATTGTGACGGTTGAGCAACTACGGAACCCTACACTGAGCATGGCTCGACATGCGATTGCCCGGTTTTATTAAATTTAGAGATTTATTAATAGTAGAGATTGTTCATAATTTGAGAAAGTCCATCTTCTCAAAAAATATATCTTCTGAGGATGTGCTCTATCTGAGAAAATTAACTTTTTTTGAGAAAGTGTACCTACCTATTGGGAAGTGAACTTTTAGTGACAATGTATCTACGTTCCGAGAAAGTGATTCTTCTAAAGAAGTGCGCTTATAGAGAAAGAGTACCTACGTTTCGATTAAGTGAGCTTTTCAAGCCTGACCCGAGAAAATCTCATTAGGTGCTATGAAGTATCGTGTAAATATCAAAATCTACGCAGACGAAGTCGCGGGTAAAAGCTAGTTCATAAATAAAAGTAAACAGATAGAAAACCATCGCTATTACCTACTATCAATGACATGAACATTTATATGTAGGTATAAAATATGGCGCTTGTGTCGTAAGTAGGTAATTCTAATATTAGGTCCTTTACCATTCTCTGACCCTTCCCGGGCCACTGGGAGCCAGACCCTTTTAAGTCGTCATAAAATCTAATAAACTAATAGCAGGCCATCGTGAACGCTTCCCGTCTACTAACGAGGCGCAATCAATAACTAGGCACCCCACTTGTTTCAGGAAGTTAACGTCCCACATCAAGTAGGAAATAGCAGATTAGAAATATTTTTACTGTAATCCATATTAATAATTAATATTATAAATGCAAAAGTGTGTTGGTCGGTTTGTGTGTTTGTCCATCTTTTACGCCGTAACGGAGCAACGGATCGACGTGATTTTTGGCATAGAGATAGTTTATGGGCCCGAGAGTAACATAGGCTACTTTTTATCCCGGAAAATGCATAGTTCCCGAGAGAACAGCGCGCGATAACCGAATACCACGCGGGCGGAGCCGCGGGCAAAAGCTAGTATTATAAATGCGAAACTGTGTTTGTGTGTTTGTCCGTCTTTCACACCGTAACGTAGCAACGGATCGACGTGATTTTTGGCATAGTTTATGGGCCCGAGAGTGATATATGCTACTTTTTATCCCGGAAAAATGCTCAGTTCCCAAGGGAGCAGCGCGCGATAACCGAATACCACGCGGGCGGAGCCGCAGGCAAAAGCTACTGTGTATCATAATAATCACTAATAGAATGAAGTAAGTATTTGAAACCGGCAAGAAAACTAATATCAATAATTTATTTTTTCAGCATGCCCCACCATCCCCATGCGTGGTCTGGTGTTCCCCCATGAGTGCGTGGTCATCTGAAGCGCTCCACTCTACCTCTTGTACAACTACGGAAAATATTATGTGTTACTTTACGTAACTATGTAAATTAAAAATTATATCTAATTTGTTTAGTGTTAAGCAGATAAAATAAAGATTTAGGAATTTTTAATAATTTTCATTCGAATCGTTCGCATATAAAAATAAAAACATAAATAAAATCGTGTTTATAAGAGCAAGTTATACACTGCATCTGATTCAACCGGGGAAGCAACAGCGAAGCAGCAACAGGTACCATCAGCCGAATAAGTGTACATATCGGCTGGTCTAAAATTCTTTTGCATACATTTTTTAAATTAAATAAATATCAAGGACAATTCACACCAATTGACCTAGTCCCGAAGTAAGCTTAGCAAAGCCTGTGTTATGGGTACTAAGCAACGGATAAATATAATTATATAAATAGAAACATACTTAAAAACATATTAAACACCCAAGATCCGAGAACAAGCATTCGTATTTTTCATACAAATATCTGCCCCGACACGGGAATCGAACCCGGGACTTCAAGCTTCGTATAGTCAGGTCCCAGAATATATACCTAATACTCGTAGTACCTACTAACGTACAGAATGGCCACGCTCCGCCCCGCACCGGTTCGAGTTACCCCACCCCTCAAGCGCAGATTGCAGGAAAACCGCAGGAAATAGACGTTCTTATTTATAAACAAGGCTTTATCGAAAGTGGCTATTCAGTGTTAATGTCTCACGCAAGATATATTGTAAAGTACCTATGAGAGAAGGAGCCAAAGACGTAGGTAATAACCTAACCAGCAAAAAGTTGGAAAACCCCCGACATTGTCACTTCAAAGTACAATATCACAAAAACGGCTGAACCGATTTTGATAAAACATGTCTAAGAACCATCGCTAGAAACTCTGCTTTCAAATAAAAAATATTTAATAATAATACTATAGTAGCATAATCTTGTTTGTATAGCTAGACAGAGACACAAGAAAATTTTAAGTTAACTGTCGTACTAAAATTATTTGCCGGTAGGTAATTAATCTAAAGTAGACATTGACAACCCTAAGCGTCCGCGCCGGAGTAGGCAGTTAAGTCTCCTAAAGGGTCGGAGTGGACATACCTTGTTCTCTTTTCCTATGGTTGGCAGTTTTGTTTTTGCATGTAAGTAAGTGTGCGGAACTGCACTTGTGTGCACATTTCACCCCGCAACAAACGCCAGAACTATTTTCAAGGCATTTTCAAGGTAATCTACCGCTAAGGCCCTTCCGGTAGGAAGCCCGCGTTGCTCTAAGCATTCAAGCGTTTGTTTGTATAGGCTTGGAGTTTGTAGACGCTTGGAAAGCCTCGGCAAGGGTGTAAATGTAGCATTAGAGAATGTTGTGTGTGCGACAAGATCTTAATGAACATAGGTAATGTGACGTTTGGGCGAAGGCGCTTTATTTTATCTTTAAGTATTGTTAAATTGTTATCATCACTGGCTTTATTTTATTGGCGCTTTAACTTCAAAAAAGACTTCATAACTACCTAATAAAAATTAGATTAGATTAGATTTTTAGAAAAATATGTCTCTGTCCATTGGAGGATAATTTTGCCAGTGTCTAGTAGGTTTTGCCGTTGTTGTACGGTATAAAAAATCTAGAAAACGAAATATGAGAGGTAATGGTGGATGAACGATGACCAAAATATAAATTAAAAACCACGAAGGAAAGATACAAACATTGACAGACACGGCGAACTGTCAACAATGAAGATTTGCAAGGTAGCTAGTTTCTTTTCTCGCCACAATCAATTAAATCTTGTCATACTGTACACTAGACATGGGTAATCTCGACTCCGACAAGGGATCTGATTCAATCCAGCTCCAGTGTCGGTACCGAATCCGCTTATCGACTCCGACTCCTTTATTAACTCAGGTTCTTTCGAGCGATTATCAGTTTGTCTATGGCCTATCCGGCTCAGTTCGATAACGTACTGAAGTACCGATTCGTCCTAATGACTCTTTTGAATCTGTGAGTCATTCGGATATACTTACTACTGGCGAATTAGGCTTCGGGGAGCGGCTCTGAAATTGGTATCATGCTATCCCTCTTCCTCTTGTCATAAATGCTATTAGCGTGAGCGGCACGGCACATATCCGATCCGATCCGACGTGATTGAACGAAAGTGAAGTGATCTGAATCGCCGATCGCGAGTCGATCGATCCAATAGGTTGCTCGGAGTTAGTAACTCCTCGGAGTCTATAAGATTTAAAAGAAATCAATAAGGGATTCGGATCCGCTAAAGGATCAGCAAGGCTACTCGAAACTCGAAGTTCGTATCGTACCATCCCTCTCGCTCTCGTATTAAATAGTATAAGTGTCAGAGGGACCGCACGACACGAACTTCGACTTTCGAGTTTCGTAGTAGCCCTGCTGACTCTTTTGAATCTTCAGATCCGGTTTTACCCATCTCTACTGTACACGTCGTTCTTAAGGTGCGGCCACATACAGTCGCTCGTCGCTCGTTTGCAGCGATAAATCTGGTCACGTGACGTGACCCCATTTTGAATGTGATTATTGTGATTTTGAATTTTCCGCCTTTAAGGCGCGGCCACATGCACATCGCTGAAAATGTTGAGCTTTATCGTTGGAAAAACAAACTTCAATTTCAGCAAACATTTTTTTTTTCAATCTACAATTTCTTTTATTTGTAAGTACCACTGCCACGACTGCTACTAAATGAGATTAAAGACCAAGATCATTCCTGCAAGCATCTTGACGCTGCTGCTCGTCACGACGACTTGACGCTACTATTTTTGGGTCGCGGGAAATTTAAAATCACATTAAAAATGGGGTCACGTGACCAGATTTATCACTGCAAACGAGCGACGAGCGACTGCATGTGACCGCACTTCACCGCACCTTTCAATGGGTCAACTGTCACTGTCAGTCACGCACGTCACCGTCAACTGCAAACTACAACGACTACTCAGCCTCAGTTAAATTGTGTTGAGATGAGAATAAAACTTGAGTAACGTAATTACTAAAGCAAGTACTTTTATTGTACATTGTACCTGATTTTTCTATAACTTAAAAACGCACTTCAGGGACTATGTGAGTATTTGGCCTTTCTAAACACTTTTTTAATTTGTAATTTTTAATACCTACAAATATTATCAATATTTTGCAAAGTCATAAGCCAAACAGATGCCATTTTCGCGAGTCTATTGTCTTTGTTAAGTTTGCAGTGTTCGTAATTATGAACTGTTGAATTTACTATTACTTAGTTTCTTAATCTCAAGTGAATATTGTGTTCTTAAATATAATTTCTGTTCAAGTATTACATACAGTTGAATTTACTGTTACTTATACCACTATTTCCATCTACCTACCTGAAGAAGTTTTTAAAATTTCCTTACAATTAACGGCGAGTTTCCAGTTAATTTTCTAGATATTAGCAGTTTCACTATGGCATGGTCAGGGTATCAGAGGTTCCTAGCTGTGATGATGGTAGTCACAGGGTCTATCAATACATTGAGCACAAAGTGGGCTGACACAGTGCAGGCAAAAGGCTCTGATGGCCAAGTCAGAACTTTCGAGCACCCTTTCCTACAGGTATGTGATTTTTCTTTATTATTTCTAATGCTCTTTTCTTTCTAACAATTCCAACATTTAATTATTTAGGTGCTAATGTTATGATTTGTAATTAATTATTATTGGTTTGTTTCAGGCTTCGGCTATGTTCTTAGGGGAAATGCTGTGTCTACTGACATTCAAGCTCATTTACTATAAGACTCGTAATACAGGTGGCCACCAGCTGACAGAGGGCAATCAAAACTTCAACCCATTTATTCTCATGCCGGCTGCTATGTTTGATTTAGTAAGTCATGAATTATTAGTTTATTGATATATCTACTTATTCTGTTTTTTGACAGCAGCACCATGCTAATTTCACACTATTCTCTTATTCTACCTATAAAACCTGTCTAACACATTCAAAGTACCTAGCCAGTCAAGTTTAAGAAGCTTAATTAAATAGCTGCCTGTGTGGCATATAAGAGCATCATCATCATCCCAGCCTCTATACGTCCCACTGCTAGGCACAGGCCTCCGCTCAGAACAAGAGGGCTTGGGCCGTAGTTCCCACGGGGGCCCAGTGCGGATTGGGAACTTCACACGCACCATTGAATTACTTTGCAGGTTTGTGCAGGTTTCCTCACGATGTTTTCCTTCATCCCAAAGCTCGTGGTAAATTTAAAATGTAATTCCGCACATGAATTTCGAAAAACTCATAGGTGCGAGCCGGGGTTTGAACCCACGACCCTCTGCTTGAGAGGCGACAGGCTTAAGAGCATTTACAGCATTATAAATCAAGGTGAGAGTATGGCAGTCAAGTGTGTAGGTTTCCACTGAAAACCAAACTAATATTATAAGGGGCTGTTTCACCATCCATTGATTAGTGTTAACTGACGGTTAAATGTGATGCCGTCTCCGTCTATTCAATCAAAACAAATAGAGACGGCATCACATTTAACCATCAGTTAACACTAATCAATGGATGGTGAAACAGCCCCTAAATGTGAATGAATTTTCTGTTTATAATGAAATTTAGTATTGAGATAGTTTGAGACCCAGGGGAACAACATAGGATAGTTTTTATTTTGAAAATATCATAGTTCCTAAAATTTTATGTGTTAAATGAAAATTTTGGAGACAAAGTCTGACAATTTCTAGTAATGTATCTGCTGTAACATAATAATAAAATAATGCCTCCTAGTCTGTTACAATCTCAGTACCTGGAAATTACAGAGTTGCAACAGACCAAGAAGTGGCAGCATATATTTTAGTTATAATTATTCATATCTTTTCTGTAGCAAATCATTTTCTTTTCGAACAAATAATGCAAATAAAAGTATCAAAAACAATTCTGAAAATATACATGCGGCTAGTGATTCTTGAATATACCTAAAATCTCATTGTAAATGTCCTTTAAATTGTATAAAAAATTCGTATAAAATGAATGTCTCATCCTATTGGTTGAAATTTTGAGATAAAAAGTAGCCTATGTTTCTAGTGTTCCAGACTTCCAACAATCTACAAACCCAATTTTGCTAAAATTCTTATTAAAATTCCGAAAAATTACATTCTGAATTCATTAGCATAGTGTTGCTTAAAAAAACTAAAGTCCATAAAATCTAAGGCTTAGTTAGATTAACCAGTTGTGACTATGGCGCAGGTACATAAATATTAATTTAATTTTAAATGAAAATCAAAGGACATAATCTTGAATGTTTAATGTGAAATCCCATTTAAATCTAAATTCCATTGCTTGCGCATTAAAATAAATGCGCTAATGAACACCAATAAAATTAAATGTCATATGCAGTTATAAGATCTCGAAATTAACTCAAAAGGTTTGGGTGATATTTGTTACATAAGGGGTAAAAGTCGATCGCGCAAGATCTCATTTCGGAGAAAACGCGTTGCATGATTTTGCAAACATCAAGCACTCTTCGGTCGTCCAGGTACAATCGAGTTCTTATACTTCTGAGCTAAAATTCAATTAAAAATCTCTAAACACGCTTCTACGCCGTTAAGAATAGAGTTGTATAGCATATTTTTCTTCAAATTTTTGCTTAAATGAAGAAGAACTCAACTGTACTATATTTTCATGTGCGCTTACTATTTGACGGTTGTGGCGTTATACAAATATTCAAATCAATAATGTATGTACTAGTTTACAATTACATTGAACTGGAATCTCTTAAGGGCCAGCACATTTCATGGTTAAAAAATTAAATCATTAACCCAAGGTTAAGGATGACAGTTAATTTACACGCTACTTAACTCTGGGTTGTAAACCCATCTACGCAAGCCCGTCTTAGCTATTTAGATCAGGTGCTATTATATAAAATCAAGACCGTACACATCCCTTTGCAAAACTGATGTACCTACCTACCCTTGTGAGCCTATACTACATTGCTAGGCCGATTAAATCTAATCTTGGGTCACATGACAGCTGACCTTTAAGTGTGTTCTGTTTCTGCTGTGCTATTATTGATAATGCTCTACTATATTGTTCTTATATTATTGTAGATACGTTCAAACTCGTATGTAGAGAAGGTACTTCACTCTACTGAACAAATTGTGGATATGATGTTTTTGGTTAAAATGCCTCTTTCACTCCTTTTCGGCGCATTCTTTTTAGCAATAACCATTGTAATACACTTAAAAGTAAAAAAAAGCCTTTACTTCAACGCCTTAATTAATGCCTACCTCTTATTTTCAAGCTAAAGTTTATTTTATCATAATTATAATGCTTGTAACTGCTCTCTGCAGGTTGGGACTTCGATCATGTATGTGGGCCTGACTCTAACTTATGCAAGCAGCTTCCAAATGTTCCGAGGTTCAATCATAGTGTTTGTAGCAGTGCTCTCTACGACTTTCCTTGGCAGACATATTGTCAAGCGAGAGTGGGCTGGTATAGGTATGAACTAATTTTTTACACATATATTATAATTAAGTAAATTAAAATCAAGGCATTTATTCGCGGTTCGATGTATACTGATTTTGCCAAGATGTTGGTATTTGCGATACAATTTAATTTTATCTTTTAATAAAATAGCTAAATGGTCTAAAAGTATGATGATTGATCTGATCACATTCAGATTGTAAGATATGTGTAGGATCTGTAGCGGTGTTTGGAAAAGCATTCTCAAAACTGCCGGCCGCATTCAAAACAGCGCGACTCGCGGTCGCCGGCGCGGACACATCCGAGCTGTTCTCAAAACACCGCGCTATTGATCACATAAACAAATTCCTGCCAAAGTATTTCGTTGTAAAGAAAGTTTGAATTTATTTCACAACACATTTTTTTAGTAAATCTAAGATTATAATCATCTATACTAATATTATAAAAAGGAAAGCTTTGGATTTTTGTTACGAATTAACTCAAATACTACTAGATCGATTTTAAATTTTTTTCACTATTAGAATGCTAAATTATTCCAAAGTGCCATAGGTAGGCTACATTTATTCCCAAAAAGAATTCGGGTTCCGTACTAAAACTTCAATAATGTAACTCAAAGTGTAAAAAAAGTTGCCATAAAATATCTTTCATCACATGCGCTGTGGAAACTATTGATGATAGAGTAAAGAATAATATACGATATTAAATAATATATCAATATCTACAATAAACTTCGTTGTACCATATTATGTCCAACTATTGTAGTTACTCGTATGTCACTATAACTACTTTTTTACATTTTAAAAGTTGACCGAAATGCCGACAAATCTGACTATCTTATCCATACTGTATTAATCCTTATCGAAATAAATAATTTCATATTCAAAACGGTTTCAATACCTGTAGATTACTTTTCGAATTATTCAAACCGGACATTCCATTCAAAAGATATTGCTAATTTAAAAATACCAATCTTACCAAAAAATGCATTTACTCTACGTTGACGCGCCCCGGCTTCGCGCGGCTCGGGTGTAGTTTTTGTGAAATGGAGCTGAAAAATTTGTGAAGTGCCCTTGATTAGAGACCTTTTTAGAGTTCTGTGCCCAAATGGTAATAAAACGGGACCCTATTACTAAGACTCCACTGTCCGTCTGTCTGCCACTAGGCTGTATCTCATGAACCGTGATAGCTACAGTTGAAATTTGAAAACAAATACTAAAAACTATAAAATAAATATTTAAGGGGGCTACCAATGCTACCATACAACAAACGTGACTTTTTTTGCCGTTTTTTGCTAGATATTAATAACGGCAACAGGCAAAGGTGAAATATTCCCAGAATATTTATTTGTATATTCATTCACTTTAAAAATAAATAATTAAAATAAAATAAAATATTTTATATTTAAGCGGGCTCCCATACAGCAAACGTGGTTTTATGGCATTTTTTGCTATGTCTAATTTTGTATAGGCAATAGGCATGGAACCCTCCGTGCGGGAGTCCGACTCGCACTTGGCCGGTTTATTTATTTATTTTGCCCGTGCGAATCTAGTAATTAATATCCATGAACTATATATCCCACATACCACTATATTTACCACACCGCAGCTAGCTAAGTCTTTCTGTGCGACACATTATGTTAACATGCAGAACTAGCCCTCCTCGTCTTCAACATAAAGCAGTACATATGTCACACAGGCCTAAATATAACAAACATCACACAAAATGCTAACGTGTTTTGAACTTTCGAGGAGTACATTCTCAAATCTATAACCACCGAGTACACATCTGCTCTCGAATTTGCTCCATTTCAATAAACCAAATTATTGGCAGTCTCCTATTAAAACAAACCTTGTTTTAAGTTTAAGAGGTATTGAACAATGCGTAGATCTAGGTAGGTACTTATGAAGGTGTAACAAATTAAAATGATGTGCCTGAATACAAATAACATTCATAACTTTTTGGTTTGAACCTGCACCCTCATAATCTGAATCCCAGGTCAATCGTATTATCCAGCTGTATGAACAATAAGGGTCGTCCAAAACATTTGCATGGCATATGTTGACACCAGCTGCGCTTTGTTTTAATGAGTCATATATTCTGAGTATTCATTTATTAAACAGTGACTTGGTTATGGATGTAATACAATACACAACTGTAGTCATTACTACTTTTAGCAACCAACAGAGTTAGGTATTTCATCAAATTCAAACAGTTCATTGCTCTGTCCCATACTACATTAATTTATAACTCAATAAATAATATTCATGTACGAAACTATCCATTTCCTTTTCGCCCTTTGCGAAATTTCGTGGTAAACTGGCGAATCCATACATTTTCTCTAAACTAGGGTAGGGTTATTTAATACAAACGTATTTAATTATATCCAAATATTGCTAGACGGAATCTTTTCAGGCGAAGTCTCGGCAACAACTAGTAGTCTTGTACCTAAATGTAAATCTTCTTTATTAGCCTGTAATGTCCCACTGCTAGGCAAAGGCCTCTCCCCTGGATTTCTAACTCGTCCTGTCGGCACTTATGTCTGGCCAGTCGCTGGAAAACGCGACTAGGTCATCCCGCCATCTCCGCCTTGGTCTGCCGCGGTGCCGATAGCCATCGTGGGGCGTCCACTGTGTGGTGACATGTGCCTACCTTTCCGGGTGCATGCGGCAAACTTGGCCTGCCCAGTCCCATTTAAGCCTCGCAGTGGCCTTACCTACGTCCACGATGCATGTTTTCGAGCGCAGGGTGGTGTTTCGGCGTGGTAAATGTAAATATTGTGTTATAAAGAAAGAGTTCTTTAATACAATTGGAGTCACCGTATTCCAAGTACAATATTGTTATTACCTAATTATTCGCTAACAAGTCTAACATTGTACTCGTATCGATGATGAATTTCGTTAAAATGTGTAGTCGCTGCATGGAACAATAACAAGGGGAAGCCAATACATATGTACTTTATACATTCCAATATGAATCACTCTGCTATTCTCAATTATACTTACCTAATGTTGATTATGTTCGCGATAACAGTTCAATTCAAACGACCTACTGTAAACATTTTAAATACTTTCAACTTTTGCTTTGGTATAAATATTGTACGAGAGTCGAATCGCTTTTTAACATTTTGGACCACGAGCCAAAGAACGAGACTGCCATGCAGGAAAAAAACAGGATTTTTGTTACTACACATTGGCACTTACCTAATTATGTTTTAAATCGAGATTTTTCTTCAGCATTAACCAGCATCAAGCTTCAGCATCAACATTATTTGTTTCCTAAGTTATTTAGCACGTATTGAATAGGTACAACTTTTTTATTATACCGCGATGAAAATTTGTGAAGTCTTGGCAAACAGTTTACCGATCAATAACAACTGTCCTGCACAGGCTGCGTGATCCTGGGCCTGGTGATCGTGGGGTCCGCGGATGCCATCTATCAGACGACGGGCGAGAGCAAAGGCCGCAACAGCCTCATCACCGGGGACCTGCTGATCATCGTCGCGCAGGTCGTCTCTGCTTGCCAGATGGTCTATGAGGAGAAGTATGTCCAAGGTCTGTATGTTTAAAAAAAGTCTTTATGCTTCATTTTTTTTCATTCTAGACTATAAGACTCAGAATAACTAAAAAAGTTAGAGTTAGAGAGCGCTATAGCTTTCCTCGTTATGAAAGAAAATTAGAAGAGCTGGCTACAAAATTTTAGCCATGAAAGAGTAAAAATGCATGCATGTCTAGTTGTTCTGAAAAAAGACAAGAGTGGATTTAGGATTTCTGCTAGTGCAATTCGGAAGCACTCTCCTCTATGCCTATAAAACATCGTAAGTTATGCTAGATCGAAGATTGACGAAAGCTCGATAGCTACATTAAGCACCATTTATCTTGTCTAGTTAAAAAAATACAAAAAATGATCCGAAACCGAAAAGCCACAGAAATGAATCAAAATGTTTTCGTCTGCGCTTGCTGCTGATCTGTTTGAAGTCTGTGTTGACTGGTTTGTGTAATGTGTTGGTCGCGCAGGCCTGAACATCCCGCCGCTGCAGGCCGTGGGCTGGGAGGGAGTGTTCGGCTTCTCGGCGCTGTCCGTGCTGCTGGTGGTGTTCTACTGGACGCCGGCGCCGCCGCACTTCGGCCACAACGCGCGCGGCACCGTCGAAGACGCCATCGATGGACTCGTGCAAATAAGTACGCATACTTGAACGTCCGGATAGCCCAGTTGTTAGAGAACCTGACTACGAAGCTTGGGGCCCTGGGTTCGATCCCTAGTAGATATTTGCATGAAAACTACGAAAGTTTGTTCTCGAGTCTTGGGTGTTTATTATGTATTTAAGTACGTATATCGTCACTACTTTGAAAAAATCTCGTATCTAAAATCAATATGTCAACAAAATTGAACCTTGACGTAATGTTCATAAGGTCTACTCAGAAAAATTATCTACTTTGAGATACGAGATTTTTTCAAAGTAGTGACGATATATCTATTTATCTAATAAGTTTATCCGTTTGCCTAGCTTTTCTTACTTCGAGACTAGGTCATTGGTGTCAAGTGTCCTGTGATCATTTTAATTTATAATTTTTTTATGTATGTTCACTGATTACTCAGTCAATTGTGGACCGATTTTCAAAGTTATTTTTTTCTGTAATGTAATACTCTTCTGAGGTGGTCCATTGTCATCAAGTCAAGATCTGATGATGGGATCCTAGGGATATCGAGGGCAAACCTCAAACTTTACGGGCACACCTATGGCGATTTTGGCATTTTTAGCATTGATTGAAACCCATAGTATGTAGGTGAGGTAGACGACTATTGTTCCACTCCTGCTGGCTCGTGCTGAGTCACCGACTTCGAGCTAGTAGGTAGGTACCTACCTAGAAAAATATTTTCAAGAGTTTTGTTCCATTTTTTGATATTTTTTTATTTTATTAGAGTCGGTTTTACTTTTTATTACGTCATCTTCTTGTTTGCATAAATATTTCTGCCAAGTTTCGCTTTCAGTTTAACTCAATGGCACAGAAATAGATTGAAATTGATTTCTAAGATTTGATTACATAATATATATATAAAACTTATAAAGCGTGTTAAAAAATGCGTAGTGCACACGTAGGCTTTAATGAGGCCACTCTTTTGACATTTCTGGAAATTGAGTCATAGTTATCACTTCCACCAGTTACGAACAGACAGTTTAATATAACGGCGAATACATGGTATCTATTTATCTTTTATTGGGGTCACCAGACCAATGAAAAAGAAGGAAACAACCGCTAATGCCGGCCGCACGCTTTGATCAAATACCTCATGTTTTCAGAGTTCAGCAGTGAAAAAATCAAACTGCTAAGTCAACGCGATCAAAGCACAGTCATTAAACAAGGTGTTACGATACAAAATTCCGGGGAACCAAAACCTATAGCGTACTTCCAATTGTCCTAGAATCTTCAATTTTCTTGAGGTTTTTTTTATAACACCATCAACAAGAACAGTCTGATCTTGAATTTTTGTGTCTGTGTCAGTACCTAATCCTAGGCAACCTAATATGATCCCTTAGCTTAGAAGCAGGGTTCTGCTAACACTGGATATTTATATGTAGATACCTACAAATTTGTACGGAACCCTCGGTGCGTGAGTTTGACTCTTGGTCGATCTTATTCTAATTAAGTACATACCTACTACATAGTATATTTTTTCCAGGTAATAGTCCAATATTGATGGCGGCTATAGTTGGAACGATCGTTTCCATAGCGTTCTTCAACTTCGCTGGAATCAGCGTCACAAAGGAAATGTCTGCCACCACCAGAATGGTTCTAGATTCTGTAAGGTGTGTACGGAAACTAACCGACAATTTACACCTAGTTCAAACATATCCAAACTTTAAAACGGGTAATTCCACTAACCCCTGTTTCGCTATTTTTTACATAAGTACAAAGTTTCTGTTATCAATTATGTGACATAGTACATATGATGTTCTCTGTTTATGAGATGTTCAGTGTTCGCAAGTTGATGAAACAGAATCATCTATATATTTTTAGTTATCATGGGAATCCATACTAATATTATAAATGCGAAAGTGTGTGTGTTTGTGTTTGTCCGTATTTCACGTCGAAACGGACCGACGGATCGACGTGATTTTTGGCATAGAGATAGTTTATGAGCCCGAGTTTATGGGACTCAGCATAATGTAACGGTAAGCCGCAACGCTGTTTTTCAGTGGGAGAGTCTACTTTTTATCCCGGAAAAATGCACAGTTCCCGAAGGAAAAGCGCGTGATAACCGTGGGCAAAAGCTAGTTGATTATAAAATCCGAAAGTAAAACTCGTTCATTCAGCACCAGTAACTACTTGTATCCGTAATTAATTCTTTTCCAGGCATAGTACATGATAATATTGCAACCACATAAATGGTACACAAATATTCGACCTTACTACATTTACAATATGGTTCCAAATCAATTAAAGTCATTAAAAGCTTTTAAATCAATCACTCATAGGTAAACAACACAAAACTATGATGATTAATTTTATAGTAGCTCATCTAAATTAGCGGGGCCTGAAAAAGGGTTAACCGAGCACTCGTGTTGTGACAATCTTATGCGTGCATGTTGCAGGACGTTCGTGATTTGGATGGTGTCGCTGGCGGTGAGGTGGCAGGTGTTCCGCTGGCAACACCTGATCGGCTTCGGCGTGCTGCTGTACGGCATGGCGGAGTACAACGCGCTGGTGCCGCGCTGCCGGCGCGCGCCCGCCGCCTCCGCGCCCCCCGCCTCCGCGCGGCACGCCGACGCCGGGGACGCGCCCGACTCCGACCCCAAGCCCGACGACGACACGCAGCAGTTACGCCCGGAAGTCTAAAGGTATCATTCCGATGTGGGCGACAGCGACCGCGTCGCGCAACTGACTGCTTAGTATTAATTTAGTCATGCGACGCTCTCGCTTGCATCCGTCAGTGTTTCATACCAATTCATACTAAACAGTGGGTCGCGCCCGTCATCATCAGAATGCTACCTTTATGTGCATCGCCAAGCCTCACCATCGACCCACTGCCAGGACTCACTACCAACATAGCAATAGTCAAGTTCTGACTAAGCAAGCTCGACAAATCAACCTCGCGGGACTGCCCGCGGGTCACAATTATGTTTGGTTCATAGTTCAAACTCGGAACAGAATCGATTGCCTCACGACGCAGCATGCTCTCGTGGCTAAAATGATGTACTGTCACTCTGCACTCACAAAAAATCAATCATTATCGGAAGTTGTCAGCCCTTGCATGGTATAAAGCCGACTTCAAAGAATATAATAAATTTTCGATTCGATTGTATGTTTGTGAGTGATAAACTCCTAACGCCCAAAGTCCTTTATAAAGGACGTATCAGTAATTTGACATTGAACTCTCTCAGAAGTGGCATAAAGTTTCATGTTCATAAAACAAAAATGTAACTTGGGCGTTAGGAGGATAAATATGATATGGTAGTGAGTTAAGATGGCAAAAAGAAAGTCGAGAAGGTGGCTAAATGAAATTGAATTTATTTGAATACTACTAAGACAATACAATGCCGACCTACAATAACTAGTTTATTATGCACTAGCGATTTCGTTATAATTTATATAAAACTGCAATTCGCGACATTAATATATTATTATGGCCTGTTATGTAGGTATTTAAATGAATCTATGTCCCAAGTCCTAATTTATATTTAACATGTACGTTTACATAGTTGTTTATGGGTTTTACACAATAAAGATGCATGATTATGATTATGATGTAGTTTAAGTCTCATTTACAGATCAAAGTGCTGATGTTCGTATTTTAATCAATTAATCATGATTTTTCCTTCAATGTATATTATGTTATTATTGTTAGTACAGTCGTGTTCATGAAATGGTGAGCAAAAATTTGATCAAAAATATCTGAACACGTTTCTACGCCGTTAACAATAGAGTCGTGTTCAGATATTTTTGATCGAATTTTTGCTCACAAGTTTCTGACCTCGACTGTACATCCTTTAAAATGCAGAAAGAAAATGTTGTGTATTCCCGGTATTAAATTACTTTTATTCATAGGAACTCGTATGGGAATTCTTATCAATTTGTAGGGGAACTGGAAAAACACAGTTAGACGTAATCAACTGTTTCGTTTAATATTTTATTAGGATGTTATAGAAATGAATATTATGGAATTTAAATGTCATGTTGTGTAATTAATTGTTTCATCATTTTATTACGGTCACGACTCTTAATAAAGCCTGTAGATATATATTATTAGTAATGGTATGTCATAAAATATTTAAATCTGTTACTTTCTGTATTTAATATCGGTACGCTCTACGAGTATTATTTATGTTATGAATTATGAGTGGCATGTTAACTGGTAAGATTAGACATCATTTGTGTCTATGAATTTTTGATGAATACTTCTTTATTTGATTGATTCAGATGTTATTTTGTAGAGGTTAATATCTATGAAAACTTAAGTCGAATGCAAAAATGTATATACAGCCATAGCGTCAAAATATGTATACATCGACCTTATGCTTAGTGGCATAAATGTGTATAGATATTTTTGACGTCTTTGTAACGTATATATATTTATGTCCTTGACCGTACCTACACGATTCTACCTTGCTTCTCCTCTTTCCCCTGGTTTAATTTAACCTGTCCTCTCCCAGAGGCACAAATTTGTGCCCAAATTTCTTTAATCCTGTTATCCTGGGAGATGACAGATTAAATAATTTGAAGCCGACTACCAACACATCTGAAATTAGTAAATCATTGGATTAAGATATAATAGGATATGTAGGATTGATATTGGAAGAAGGTATGCGAACTAATGTGAAGCGCCTTTTTAATATTATGTTATTATTGCAGTACCATTATTCACTGTTAAGTTATTAAAATTATATATCGTAAGAAACACAAAACTCATAAAAGAATCAAATATGTAAGCGTCAGAACCCCTGGACGAATGTAGATATTTAGATGTTTAGAAAATACCAAAATTTACTACCTTTTTGCTACTATTTGATACCTAACTTCAAATAATTAGTACCTCGATAGACAACAAAAAAAACGAGTAATGAAGTGGTCCAGACATTCTGACGTCAGGATCACATCATGATGACATCATGCACCTACAATTCTAGTTATAAAACTGATTCTCTGTATTAAAATGTATGTTTTTTATCCGGCAATGCAAAAAAAAACAGGCAAATTGAATTTTTATCTTCCAAAAAAACTTTTTTCGTGCGTAACATTTATTTGGTACGCTAAAAAAATTTGAATAAATTATATGTTGGGGTACTAAAAAGGTACTAAATACTTACAAAGAGATAAATTAGTTGTGTTGCCTCGAACTGTGTAAAGAAAAGTGGTCCAGACATCCTGACATCAGAATGTCTGGACCACTTCATTACTCGTTTTTTTATTGTCTATCGAGGTACTAATTATTTGAAGTTAGGTATCACAAATAGTAGCAAAAAGATAGTAAATTTTAGTATTTTCTAAACATCAAATATCTCCATTGGTCCAGGGGTTCTGACGCTTACAAATATATGATTATGTGACAACTTGAAAAAGGTACGAGTATTATTTTGAATGTTCTTATAAGGCGTATACTTTATACCTAATTGAAACGTTTCTATCAAAATTAAGTACCTATTTAATAGCGTCGCTGTCCCTGCGTCACTTTTAACTAAGCATGTATCTTCAGTAACTGATATATAATGTAAACTTATCGGATATACCTTGCAGTGGTTATTGGACTAAAAGACATACTTAGCCTTAGAATATTTCTTTTACAGAATTGATAAGATTTTTTAATTTTTACCTTAGGTACTCCAAAAAACTTATCACGTGTCAGGCTATTTAAAAATATCACATTAGACATGTCTAAAACGTGTTAATTTTTTGGAGTAATTAAAAAAAAATCTGTATAACAAATATTCTCTTTTAGTTCTGTGAGTTAAGTATATCTTCAATCTCAAAATGTGCAAACAGCAGCGTCTCTTAATCATATCAGCTCGTGAAACTATAATAGCTTTTTGGTGTTCTTCCGTGACTGTAATATTTAAGATTTAAAAATGTCAAAAAATTATGAACTCTATGTTATTTTCTCGCTTGTCACTTGGGTGTCTTTGCTCTTGAGCTAATGTGAGAGGGACGTGACGTGGCTTAGTGACGCAACTACAAATCGCGTCAACTTATAGATAGCAGTCAAAAGAGTCTTAATGTCACACTTTGCTTAAATAGTTGGCATGGATTATGTACAGCCATCAGCACAAGTGGATGAGTGGTTGTGGAGCTCGACAGGACTACTGTCAAGGTAACAAGAGGGTGTGTAGATAATTTTCAGCTTCACAACCACTCATCCACTTCTGCAGCTAACTATACCTATATACTTAGTAAGAAAGACTGAGGCTGACATTTAAAATTATGGCCCTAAATTTCTGAATAAATATTCCTATTATAAATGAGTATTATTTATTTCAATATCATTAATATGACGACATTTTTATTGAAAAAAGACAGATAGATTACGTTCCAGGGTTCCGTAATCAAAATGGAACCTATAATACATATAGTTTCGACATGTCCAACTGTCTGTCCTTGACACAGCTCACAGAATTTTTGATATCACGTCGACAAGTTAGAATAGCTCTCCTATTCGTAAAAAGGGATTTTTTCTCGTCTATCCCATGGCATGGGGTGTGGTTGAACGGGTCTTTCAAAAATGTACCGGGTGTTGCCTGTAACAGAAATAATAAATTAAACGAGGATAACTCACAGCACCTAGTAAGTAAGTAAATTAAAACCACTTGGACACGTCTAATGAAGAGATATCTAAGTACCTAGGTACCTATATTTGAATTTATTTAATTTGTCTGATTGTTCATGTAGGTAGTTTTCTCACACATACAATATGTGCTGACGTAGAAAAAAAGAAAACCTTCTGAACCACAATATAGCCTAATCTTCATGAAACGTGTACAAATTGTCGGCACAGCTAAAAAAGCTAAAGTATTATGTATGTATGTATACCTACATTTGAAAACCTTCGCATATACAGTGACACATGTCTAAATGTAATGGCGACAGTACCGCGTCTGTTCCATAAGGGCATACGGGTCTATGCCCAGCGCCTCCAACCAAACGGGGCTCCGAAAGCCCGATATACTAGTATTCGTTTACACGGGAATAGTAGTGGGTTTTATTGTCGATGGCATTCACTTTTTACGATCCAACGACACCCCATGTTCGCTGGTGCCAGAGGGCCCCAGCATGCAAAAGGCTCCGACTAGCGAGATCTTTGCGTATATTGGTATACTTACAGAAATCCTTAATTCGGTTCTCCTTTTCTCTTATGTAGAGACACTTAACTACTTAAGATTGTTTTTTTGGAATCTTTTTGTGTTTTTTATTTCAATTCCAAATTTTTTGTTACTTTTACGGTCATCCCGTAAAACCTATATCGAAAATACAAACTGAAATATAGATGCACAGAAAAATAAGACCAGCGCTGGGAATCGAACCCAGGTCCTCGGCATTCCGTGCCGTGTGCTATACCGCTACACCACCGCTGGACCGCTGTCCATATTGATTATTGTCCATACATATTGCTTAATAACGATATATCTTGTCCGGGTGAGCGGTTAGTTCCGATGGAGTGCCGAAAAGTTTCTCGATGAGGGCTACGGCATAGATGTCGCTAGTGTTGCTGCTTAAGTGGCTAAATAAAAAACAAACAAGCTGAGATATGGGGTGCATAGGAGAAATTCGTGTCTGTATCGCTGTCCAGCGGTGGTGTAGCACACGGCACGGAATGCCGAGGACCTGGGTTCGATTCCCAGCGCTGGTCTTATTTTTCCGGTTTTTCTGTGCATATATATTTCACTTTGTATTTTCGATACACTTAACTACTACCACGGTTATAATAAAAAGATGTTCTTTGTATATTGGCATAGACATTTATGTACTATATTGGTCTGTATGTCATCTCTGGGTCGCAGGGCCCACGCAGTAGAGGTTTAAAAAAGTCAATTTTTATCTAACGATCTGTTTTCGCCTTAGGGGCCTCCGCTCCTTTGTTTCCCAAGGCGTCCAAACCTCTAAATCCTTACTGTATGTATGAAATTCTCTGCAACTACTAAAACGATTTATGAAATTCGCTGATAGAAGTGTGTAAATGAAGTGCGTAAATGAGGGCTATCGCGTAGAATTCGCCGCTAGAGGCGGTAGTGTAGCGAGAGTCTCCGAAATGTCAAATGTCACTGTTTTTCGGTGAGCTACGCGGGTTTATTTATAATTAGAATAATTTTGTGAATATTTTGCAATACCTGAAATTAATTATGGCAAATATGCATTACGGGGCAATGAATGTCTGTGTTTGTTTTGAGACAGGTTGGTCGTCCGAAAACCTTTGTCCTCTCTTTTTTGAACAAAACAGGACTACGCAACGCTGTGGCATGCTCGATATTTTTATGGTACGGTTTTAAAATATGAAATATGATTTAAATGGAAATTTTGTTTTCACGCCCGTAATAACAAACTAACGACTGTACTTCAGGCAGGACCATTGTCTACAGTGGCGCCAACTGGTGAACGCGAAAACGGTAGCCCTCATTGTGTCGCTTGTCTATCTGTTATACGCAAATCCCCCAATTTTTTACCAGTACAGGTAAGCCTATCGGATAGTTATAATTATGGTACATTATTGCTGAAGGCTGAAAAAAGTAAGTCATGAGTAGAGTTTGACGGACGAAGAGTAGCTGAGTCCGTCAATAAATACGAATCCACGAATTTCCATTTCCGCTGAGGCATATATACCTACTGCTTTTCACCAATAATGCGAGGAAATAAAACAAAAATGTTAAAATATTCAATGCTTGGGCACGGTTTTTAGGGAAATGAAATTTGTATGCGACATTATTCTCGAGCTAGCGAGCCTGCAATCTTTTGATTGTTTATTTTTTCGCTGACCATAAACTATGCACTTCCCCTTCTGATATTATTATGTAAAGAATAATGTCAACTTTTACGGACATTTGAGAATTTTGTTTATAAGTTGCGCTGCGTACAGGTACCTACTGCATAATGGTTTTCAATCGTAAATTACCGGAAAAGTTCGCTTTATCCTGCCATCTCGATTAGCTCCAGTAGTCATTGAACAGCCGTACTTACCTACATATTTCATTTCAACACTTGAAACTTATAATAAAGTTCCACTTAAATGGGGGTCTCGGTCCCGATCCATACCGTCGTATGTCCTAAAGTCAAGTGCCATACCAATTTTGTCCTAAACGCTCTTGACATATCGTTAATTAGTCATAAAGATTATAAGCCATAATGTTTCTTATGTCCTAAGAGTCATAAACCATAATATTACATTACCTAATGCTCAAAATACCTAATTACTTTAGCCATAATATAACATGACCTAATGCCAAAATACCTAATTTGTTCTGTACTAATATTATAACACATAAAATCTTATGTCCTAATGTAATGTTCGTCCTGATCATCATTTGCCATAACGCTTTTTTCTCTGAAACCGTAATTTTTTCAGGGTCGTTATAAAATAAACCTATTCTAACCTATACAGTTCTACAGAATGACCACTTCAAAATTTCTGAAATATTTACGGTTTCAGAAAAAAAAAACCGTTATGGCAAATGATGATTAGGACATACGATGTTATGAATCGCGAATGGCACCCGAACCGCGTCCCCAACAGAAACGAACTGCTACCAGAAAAGTAAATTTTATGACAAATAGTGTTTAGGGCAAACGTCGTTATGGCAAGAGATCATTATGACCAAAGTTATTAGGAAAAATACAATTAGGACAAAAGAAATTAGGGATTCCAATATAGACCCATGAATATGGCATTCACTATTAGGATATATAACTATTAGGACATATGAACATTAGTACTACAGAGGATAGTGCACATAAGTATTAGGACATACAATACTAGGGTAAAAAAAGTTATGGCACTTACATTAGGGAATACGTTGTTATGGCAAAAGATCATTATGACCAAAGTTATTAGGGAACATACAAATAGGACAAAAGATATTAGGGATTCCAATATAGACCCCTTAAATGGATATGAAAACTTCACTCATTAAGGTCTTCTCTCACTTAGGGTGCATTCGTGTTCTGATTGAGATCCGACTTTTCCCGATGGGAAATCAATCATTGTGCACTACAGCTATACTTGTTGATTAAAACTACATTTCTGACCCGTATATTAACTTTTATTCAATTTAAAATTTATCCGATGAATCAGGTTTTACCCTTTTCCGGTGGTGGTTTCTCGCCAGCAGCTGAAAGAAGTGAAAACTGACAAGAATAAAGTTGGCTTCTAATACCTCTATACTATACTAACGTGTACGTATTATAATGTATAAATTTAAAATACATATCGGTTGAAATACATACAGTTGAAATACCGAAAATTGAAAAATATAATGGTTATAATAAATATTAATCAAAATTCATAAAGCACGTTTTACATATTGGTCGAAATACATACAATTAAAATGACTAAATTCACTATGTATAAGTTCAGAATATATACAATGAGAATATATAATAGTTGAAAGAAATAACAATTAAAATTCCAATAGTACGTTTTTCATAATGGTCAAAATACATACTATATAATGCCTAGGTTCATCATCATCTCCAGTCTATTTACGTTGTATTTACATGTTAAATTCTGAAAAATTAAGGACTGTAAGACAATGTCGACGGAGCGCGGAGCTCCTATTCAGCGTAGTTAAGGCGCTTCGCGCCTGGACAAAACTCTAACCTAACCTAACCTATAAGATACCGACTGATCGGAAGCCTTATTGTCTAACAAGACCTTGCATTTTAAACTAAAGTCTGATCATTAATTGAATAGAAACTTTAGGTGCGATGACGAGCGTAGCGAAGAGGAGCGTGTTAGGTTCAACTATGACCAAAACAAGCACGATCCTAGCGAGCGAAGCGAGCGTGCCGTGGCAGCGGCCGGTGGGTGCCAGAATTGTAATATATGCATTTTTCTTTGTGAAAATTCAGTGTCTAGTATATATTTCAACCATTATAGAAAACATACTGTATAGATTTTGAACGTATACATTATGAAAATATGCATTTTGTGCCATATGACTAAAAACCAGTATGCATTGTAACCATTATATATTTTGACCACTATAAATTTCAAGCTTATGCGTTTAGAACTTATGTCAAATAACTTTATAAATTGAAATGCATTATATTTTATAATTTTCGGTATTTCAACTGTATGTATTTCAACCGATATGTATTTTAAATTTATACATTATAATACGTACCCTATACTAACGAATAGGGAACTAAGTAGGTAAGTGAGTAAAATCAGGATTATACCCTCGCGACGCACTCCAGTCAGTTATGGATAATATTCGATTTTTAGGGTTCCGGAGCCAAAATGGCAAAAACGAAACCCTTATAGTTTCGCTATGTCCGTCTGTCTGTCTGTCCGTCCGTCCGCAGCTTTGCTCAGGGACTATCAATGCTATAAAGCTGTAATTTTGCACGGATATATATGTAAACTTTTTTTTATTATACATAGTCATTTCTATCGGTGCCATTAATTTCTGATACCAGTAGGTAGGTATCATTTCGTTACTATACACATTCAGTGTCGCAGCAATGGTTACTACCCTCAAGAACATCAGTATAGGACGTCGTTAGAATCTCCGCGATACGATCCTAGTTGTAAGAATGACATGTATTCAGATATTATTAACAACTTGTCCACAGGGCTATGAGTATAAATTAATTGATAATAAATACGCATTTTAATTATTATGTTCGTACGAAAATACTTACGTAATATATCACCGTTTGCCCAAAAGAAAATTTTGATGAATGTTTGGTCACGCTTAGCCGCATCGTCCTTCAGATTAGACTTCAGGGAGCGCCTCAATACCCTCGCAGCTATGTTTGAATAGTTCACGTAGCTGTAAAAAGTCAGGCAGGTACCTAAATGTGATCCTAAGCTTTGATTAGGCGAAAATAAAAATGAGTTTTTAAGGATGTCTAATTCTATTGAGTACTTAGGTAGTTCCTATTTTTTTACACCTTATTGCAACGTAACAAATAATAAAAGTTATAACGTATAAAGGTAAAATAAACCAAAAGCTGTAAATTTACTTATTTTATTTAATACACAAAAACAAAAAAAAATAAGACTAAGCATTCTAATTTCTGTTTGGTAGGGTACAGGGAACAACTGTTTTATACTAATTTAAATTAAAAAGAGTCAAGTTCTATATTATTATACAATAACTGAGAATGGGAATATTTCCCTTTTATTCTACAATATTATAACCGATATACAACTAGGGACGATTTTAAACTTTGCTAGGTAGGTACATTATAGTTTCACAGTTCCAGAACAAATGATCTACCTAATTTAATTAGGTAAGTAGGTATTTATACCTAAGTATTGAGTCTAGAACAGTTTTACATTAAATATTTTAAACCGATGTTACGTCATAATGAAGAGGAAATTGTTTGTTTTTCTAATCAGGGCGAGTTAATAGAGGCATTACTTTAAACCTGCCATCCTCCATGTGCTCATGTTCCAGTAATAACCGCTCCAAAATTGGGTTTATTTGTTGATAATGCGCATTCGATTCTTCTAAATAGAAACTAAGCCGTTCTGTTTGCGCTACAAATAAACACACAGCGGCATGGCATAACGAACCTCTGTCTTGTGTCAATTTCGTACGTTACTGTGTTACTGTCATCGTCTTGCACCTGCCAGGTACTATTATTTATTAGTAAGATAGATCGCCATAGACAGCAACATATTGAAACCTTTTTAGTGCTTAGGTGTAGGTAGATAATATTTTCTGGCATTTTAAAACGAGTTCCGGTTCCAGTTGGGATTTCTTAATATTTTCTAATAGATTTCCCATCTCGCGATCTTCAAGGTCACCTTGATCTGAAAGACATTACCTACATTCACTAAAATATATACGATTTTTTGTGATACGAGCATGCGCCATGACGCGCTTTGGAACAGCTTTGTCTTCAAGAGCACGTGAAGGTCACCTTGAGACAGCAAGTCGAACTTGCAGAGCTAGATGTCACAACTTCACTGCTTATTGCTAGTTCCAAACTTACTCGTTACTTGGAGTCTTTGGATAGTATAACTCAGAAACTTTTGTGATGACGGAGCGGAGGCCACGTCTATGTCGGTCAGAGGCCATATTGCAGGCACTTGCAATCGCATTACAGTCTCATTTTTACCCTCTTCCCGCAAGAAGCGTTACAATGACCGAAGCCGTCCCCCACTCCCCAGCCGAGACCCGATGTTTTGGTTTTGTGCAACGAAAGATGATTAATTATTTATTTGGATCCTTTCTCCAAAATTATGCTAACCTGGCTCTAAAATTTAATTATGGTATTAAATATCTACTACAATTAGGGAAAAAAGGTTTTAAGTCGTTTGCCCGTATTTAATTTGCCATATTTTTTACACAACTATTTACTACCCATTCATTTGTTTGCCATAATAATGAAATAATCAATGTGATATATTGTGGAGCGACGTTCGGCAAAACTAAGAATGGTTTTTCCTTCACTTAGGTACCTACATGTATAGGTCCACTTTAAATAGCTCGACGAATGCGTTGCTCTAATCGATCTGCCGTATTATTTATCAGGCACATCGTGATATGCCTGGCTAACGTTTAGGCATATCATGAAATGGCGGCGTTTCACGATATGCCTAGGAATTTCATGATCTGGCGGATTTACGATCGGCCGCCGACATATACACCAGATTATGCACATGTATGAACGTAACGTTAGTAGGTAGGTACCACCATACCATTGTTACTTAATTAATGCGACGTCACTATGGCATTTACTGTGAAATGGTTCCATTGGTGGCTCATGAATTAAAGTTCTTGATAATCTTTCAGAGTTAAGTACTTAACTATCATACGTGAAGTAAATTCTAACAGAAGGGTGATTCTAATAAAAGTGGCATTATAGTCTGCCAATGAGTTTTTGAATAGAAAGTACATTAAATATAAGTTTTTCAGAAAAAATAAAAATTTACATATGTAAACATAGACCTTTTACACCGAGGCCAGGCCATTTTATTTATTTAACCTTATTACTTTAAAAAATAAATAAATGTAAGTACCGATTTTCACTGTAGTCTGTCTTGTCCAAAAGGGACATGCTCCCGGTTTTAGGCCTGTGAATTATTTGTGTACTATTTCACAAATTATATTTTATAATATATTGCAAAAACAATAATACGATATTCATTTAATAATAATACGGTCCTAAATAAATCATTTTTATACATCAATATTCAAACTCAAAGTTTGTCCAGCGATTTTTTCACTGTAGTCTGTGTGTTCGCATTGTTGGGTCTCACTCACACACGGAGAATGATAGACACACCTTAATCATCGGTAAACATTCGGCCAATATTTGGCTCGCCGCTGTACGGAAGGGTTATAGACGTTCTGTCATAGTTTTGTGGCGATTAGTGATCGAAGGCGGCAAACTGGAGTTTGTAACGGGTATGTTAACTTTACATTGTCTCGATTATTTTATGTTATTTATATGGGACGTTATTAGATAATCATTTTAATGTGATATTATGACGTATTTACTTACGTTATTAAGAGTGGCACATTCATATTTTTGACGGTTTTAGAGTAAATGTCTTTTGAATCCACTTTTCACTTTAATCTGTGTCACTTTAATCTGTAACTGAAGCACAGACTAAAGTGACTCATGGCAGAAAAAAGTGAACTATAAATTATTTTATTTAAAAATTGCATATAATTTCTAAGAATAACTTTATGGACTTTTTTTTAAGTAGTACTAACAGTGTTCTACCAAAGTAAATGTAGAGAATTGCTTTTTATTAAACTAAACACTTATAATTTCACTTTGTGTGTCTGTTTATCTATCCGCACTAGATCCATTAGTACTATATCTGTAATTTTGCGTAAATATAGCTTTTGCAATTTTTTTTTGGAGTGTGACCCCCTCCCCCCTCTAAAAGTGAAACTATTGGCTTGAAAATTAAAAAAAACAATCATGGTGATCCTGTTTGTAACTAAAATTTTTACAGTTTGTAAAAAATTCTTCGTATAAAATAGTGGTGTCGTTACTTGTTTAAAACGAATTTTTTCGTGTTATTTTGCCTAGGTACGTTCTTATTTGGCCAGTTTTTACTATCTGATGTCATTCATTTCATCGGAGGGACTGATTTGATTGCCTTGTATTGTAATTAAATCGTAATATTTTAGGGCCGACATGTAATGGGGAAACCAAAAACTAAACAAAAGACAAGAGAAGAGAGATTAGCACGAAAAAGGGAGAACGAAAAGAAAAGACACGAAAAAATAAAAAGAAATCCAGAAGTCTATGCTGAGTTCCAAAGGAAACATAAAGAACAATATCAGCGAAGAAAACAGAAAGGAAAATAAAAAAATACATGATTTAGCAAATGTTTTTTGTTTTACGGCTCCATTTTAAAAAGTCGTAAAACAAAAAACATTTGTTTAAGTGGTAGGAGTTTAGGGTTAAAAGGATGCTAGTAAATTACAAATAACCCTGTATAAAATATGAATAATTTTGAAATAATTTTATTTTCTTATATATGCCTCAAAGAGACTCATATTTTTTTAAGAAATTACATTTTGGGGCTGTTTCACCATCCATTGATTAGCGTTAACCGACGGTTAAATGTGATGCTGTCTCCGTCTATTCGAACAAAACAAATAGAGACGGCATCACACCTAACCGCCAGTTCACACTAATCAATGGATGGTGAAACAGCCCTTAAACTTATGATACATTTCTTTTGATTTTTGATATAATTCTCTTTAACCTGGTAACTTTTCACTACTATCCTGTCTAATTTAACTTTAGCCTGCTTCATCAATATTTCAAGAACCCATAACTCTTAAGTTTTTAGGAATACTTTGTTCCCTTTAACATATTTGTAACAAATGAAATACCAAGAAGCTGTTTTTATGCAAAAAA
The DNA here is from genome assembly GCF_025370935.1 of Choristoneura fumiferana. Classification (NCBI taxonomy): domain Eukaryota; kingdom Metazoa; phylum Arthropoda; class Insecta; order Lepidoptera; family Tortricidae; genus Choristoneura; species Choristoneura fumiferana. The sequence continues at coordinate 27,535,605 of NC_133472.1, read as the reverse complement.
AGTAAAAAAACATATATATATTTTTTGAATTAACTTTAGCCTGCCATGCCACTTTTATTAGAATCAGCCAGAAACGTTATGAGTAAAATCAGCTATGTTTTTGAGTTTTTTTAATTCGCACTTCAAAGACGATCGAGGTTCGCTTGGACTAAAACTCGAAAACTCGTGATTTTTCAGAAATAAGACCAAGCGTATCGATTGTTCGCCCTAGAAATCCCGCATAGATTTCATCGAAATTATTCAAGCTGTTTCCGGAGATCTCCGGAGTAAATAAATACCTAATTAGCAGAAGATTAAAATCTAAATGGAAGATTTTTGTTATTCAGTGAAATAACCAGATTAAATTTAAATTTATTATATGTAGGTAAATAATAGGCAGAAATTGCTCGTGCAAAGCTGTTATAGAATACGCGTATACATTTATTATTATTATTATTATGAGAGGGTTTAAAGTGAGAGGGAGGTAAACGAGCAAGCGGGTCGATGAGTACCAAATACTCAAGGAGAGTCATTGGTCCGTTGCATTATGAAGGTGGGCAATTGTATTAAGCCATGTGGCGGTAGAATGAGGATGATTCGTCAGCTATAAAGTGAATAAGTAATTTAAATTTCCTTGTAATTGTTCGCAGGACTGTGTAAAGTAAAGGTCAATCTCCGAGGAGTCAGGTCATGCATCTCGTTTTAAAACCTAACTAAACAATCGCAATATATGACGAGAGCGCGTAGCCAGTCGTGCGTAAATTGAATGAGTCCTGTATCACTGGGAACGCTTTCGCAATTGTAGACTTAAATGCAAAGGTATAAGTTTCATTTCTAAATATCCTTGGATTTTAATTCGGGCATGCGCGATGGCGTGGCTTCCAAAACGAATGTTGAAGGTCACCTTGAGTTTGGAAGCGCGAGCCGGCCGGCACGGACGAGGCGAGTAGGCGACCAGACGCGCCTCCACGGCTACGTACTCGCTCGCTACGTGACTTACTCCACGAACAACTCTTATTGAACAGGTGAGTTATACTTTCTACATAATAAATAATAACGGCTTAGAACTTCATCACGGAAGCACTCGAAACACAAAATACCGACTTTTAAAAGTAGTAACAAGTTTAAAAGTTAGGTACTATATGAAGTTTTTCTATACATACTGTAAGGTAGGAGGTATGCTTAAGTAAATGTAAATAAGTTCAGTATAGGTACATACTAGGTAGGTACTGTAGGAACTAGGCTGTATACCGCTGGCAGGTGGTAAAACTGACCACCTGGCAGGTTAGACTAACCTAGTTGTGAGCGCAGATTGCTCCCGATAGCATAGCACCAGCCGCTAAGGCTATCGGGAGCAATCTGCGCTCCGGCATGTATACCGCTGTCAATCTGTTTTAAAGTTATATTCTAGAAACACAATATACACAACTACTCACAACTAGGTTAGTCTAACCTGCCAGGTGGTTAGTTTTACCACCTGCCAGCGGTATACAGCCTAGTTCCTACAGTACACTAGGTAACGTGATTATCCTTGCGCCAGCTTGCGCCGCGATCTAGACTCTGAGAGGACTTCGCATTGACACTACATAACTACATTTTATCGCCTATCAGTCAATGCAATATCTACATAACAAGCAACTGAATCTCATCGCATTAAGCCGTCGCCGGACTTATTAAGAAATTCGCTATGATAAGGTTCTACTGCAGAATTTGCATATGGCAGCGGGAAAAGTTTTAAAGTAGGTACCTACCTACCGCAGCACCGACTGTCGCGTATAACGAAAGCCTAAGCAAAAAGGCCGGGATGTAATAAAGAAATAAGACATGCTATTGCACCAGCTCTATGTAGTACTGACCAATTCAGTATTGTTAAGTATTTCCCATGCGTAGAGTTGACTCTGAACTTTACTATTACCACAAACTTGTCTGATCCAAAGCCGTTGTCTAACGCTCGCACGACTGCGATTGTATTCACCATCTCTTTCTACCTTCATGCTATATGTGTGACAGAAACAAGTGGTGAAAATGATTCCAAGTGCGTTAGATAATAAGACATCCGGTGACGACTTCTCGCTGCTGAGGAATTGGTAGTGTTGCCACTAAGTAATTGTAGGCAATAAATACTTAAGTTGTTCTAGTTTAGGTGGTCAAAACTATGACATAAGTTTATGGACATTTTAATATATCACGAAGGGTGAATATCTTGGAATCAGTCACATGAGCAACTTAATAGAGTTAATAATAGTAGACTTAATAGAGAACCTTCGAATGAGAGATAATAAGTAGTGCCGGCCCTGGGGTAGAGCAAGAAAAGCGGTTGCTCCAGGCGCCAGCTGGCATGAGGCGCCATTTTCCACTTTCCAGTGTAAAATAAAATTATTATGGCGCTTTCCAAGTTTAGGTATATTTTATACCTTAGCCTGCTATTTACTCTTAAACTAAGTACCAATAATTCTCAAGCAAACTTAGCCGTTATAGTTTTCCTTGAAAGTTTGATATACTTCCTACCATTCTGATTTTTTTTTTAATTTTTCCACCCACGGGTTAGATTTTAGACTCTCGATTTTAATGAAAATGTGCACTTTAAAGTTGAATATTTCGCAAAAATCGTCTTAGCAAGCCCCTAATGGTTTTAAAAGACCTATCTAACGATACCCCACACTATAGAATTGGATGAGAAAAAAAAATCACCCCCCACTTTACGTGTATGGGAGGTACCCTAAAAATTTTTTTGTACCATTTTGTCGGCATAGTTTACATATATATATCCGTGCAAAATTACAGATTTCTAGCATTGATAGTTCCTGACCAAAGCCGCGGACGGACGGACAGACAGACAGACATGGCGAAACTTATAGTTTAAATATCTGCCCCGACACGGGAATCGAACCCGAGACCTCAAGCTTCGTAGTCAGGTTCTCTAACCACTAGGCCATCCGGTCGTCTAAAATTCATCAATAACATTTAATATCTTGCTCAAAATAAGTATTTAGGTATAGAAGAGAACAGTAGAGCGGTTTTAATTCCATTTATGAATTTGTTATTGATTTAATGACGTTAACTTGGGATATTTTGTATTGTTCACTGGCTAGGTATTGCCATCTCGGTGTCGTCCTGCTTTCCTTCCTCAATAATGACTAGTTAATAATATAAGCTCAGGCTGGCTATGGTATGCTGACACTATTCATAAATTCACTTAGAAGCACGATCTCTAAAGTGCTCATCAAACATGATAAAAATTATAAATTATCGTAATTCGAATTTTTGTAAGGCTTTATTTCATACAACAGGTAACGAAAATAATTTTATTACTTTGTGTTTTATTTGTATAAAATAGGTGCCTACCGAGGTATAACAGGTCTGTATTTCTTATGTAAATGACAAACGATAAATGTACGATTGTTTATGTTTTAAACAAACAATCGTATTTATACTTATTTGTACCAAGCACTTAAAATCTAAAAAAAATACTTTCAGTGCATCGTCCGCCACGTAAAATCATTGAATATCTAATTCAATAATTAAGGTTATCTTATGCAAAATTACAAATCATATCCTAGCTAAAAGGATGGCCAGATACCGAATCCTAGCCTACTAGACGACACCAGATAGTTTCGGATTCAATTCTATTTAATTTGCCAATAGACGTCCTGGCAACAAGGACGACCTTTTGACGTAGCCGTCCATTTTTTTAGTTTGATTAAAAGAGGTATTTTGCCTGATTAGTAATGGGATTTAATCCGAAATTTGTTAGTATTCAGTCTCGGCAAAAATTCCACAAAGACGCTTAAAGTACCTACCTATAATGGTATTTACTTGGCAAAATATAGTTTATTAGAAAGCTTTGAGAATATAAAACATACCAACTTAATTGTTTTTTTTTAAGTAGGTGTATGTACCGACCTCGCTAACTAGATGTGCGTTATATGTTATTAATAATATCTTGCAACAGAAGAACATAATATTAATCAATAAGCACATTAAATAATTTAAAGAATTAAAAAAAGAATTTAATATAGAATTAGTTGTCGATCAAATAAAAAATGTGCAAAATTACATCATATTAGTCATTCGCGCATCATCCCCTTTGATTTCGGGGAATTGCACGCACCTCGCTCTCGGGTACATACGGCGGTGCTCGGGCTACGCGACCATTCGACGATTCTCAGTGCTCGCGAACGGTCGGACCAAACCAGCTGACGGTGCAGTGTGCCACTCGCACAATCGGTGTAGAGTAGCGAATTTTACTTTCATAAGTTGCTATTTTCGAAAATGTCTGAAAACAATCATTTCAAAAATGGAAATGGTCGATGTAAGTGTTTTGCATGGTATTCGGATTTTGGTTTTTGAAACATTTTGAATGACTTTATAAGTGCAAATTTCGTTGTTTTTAATTTTTGGCGGGCAAACCGATAAGCTGTTTGTATTTTAGGTGCATTAAATTGATTGTGATACTTTAACTGATTATTGAAATTTATATAATTAATTAATAAGTACGGATTAATTTATGGTCCTGAAATTAAGTGTGGAAAGGTTCCAATTAGTTACATGAATGAATAAAAGTGTGCATATGGCATTTTAAGTATAATACGTAATCTTATAATAAAAATATCTAGTTATATTTCTGTATATTTATGTCTTGACTCTGGGAAAATACGCGTTGTTTAGTTTTGAGCCCAAGCGAAACTCCGACGCGCTGTTAATATTAATAATACCACCTGATAACTTGATAAGGCGATATTAGCACAATGCTGAAATGCTATATATATAAGATCACGGGTGCTTGAGCCTATTGCTAAGGCTCGTGCTTTATTTTCGCGTGAATAGAATAAGTACTAATGAGTTGATATTTTGCTAATATTTTTTTTCCTTTATGTGGAAGTGGAGGTTCTGTATGATAATTATATACTTACGTGTCGCATAACTCGAATAATACGTAGCTGTCGTGCACGTGTGATAGCAAACGAGTAAGATAAAACGGTTGTAGTTCGTTACATTAATTTGTGTTTTGTCGGTCTCAGGCAAGATGGCGACCATCGACAAGCTGTTCACGCCGGTGCAGTCGAAGAGCGACGACACCGGCAACAAGGTGACCGTGGTGGGCGTCGGCCAGGTCGGCATGGCCGCCGTCTTCTCAATGCTGACGCAGGTAAGCACCAGGCCTCGGCTCCCGTACCCCGGCCTTTGCTCACTCTCTATCATCACATCACTCATTTAATTTATTACCTTAGAAAGATTAGAAGTTACTTACATATGGAGGGGATCAAGCTTAATACTTAGGGCTATTCTCGTACTCCCACTTCTACGAATGCTATTGCTTTTTTATCTGCCTAACTACCTAGCTAGATACTCGTAAAAAGATGAGAAAATACTCCCACTATTTCGCAACCCAACGATGCGTGCGAACTGCAGTGCGGACAAAATGATTGTGGATAAGTAAGAGTAGAAGCAATGCGTTATTTTGCCGGTCTTGGCTGGGCACTGCCGTGCTCCCATCAGGTTCTTCCTGAAGCAGCATTGAAGATATATTTACTTGTATACCTATTTATAAGGTGCATAATATTTGGTGGAATACTATTCCTAAATTTGACTATACTTTCGGCTTTATATTGCTCTTCAATTAAAATCTTACAACATCCTAAAATTTGTACCTATTATTTCTTTCTGAAGTGAAAATGTGGGATCATGATGCATGTTGTAGTTTTTTAGCTCGGTGCGATGACCGGTTTTGCGCATAAATAAGCTCTTATTTATGAAGGATTTTAATTTAAAATTGGGCTAGGTTGCGTTTAATTTAAATAAATAAATAACATGGGGCAATTGACACCGATTGACCTAGACCCAAACTAAGGTAAAGCTTGTACTATAATACCAGGCAATGGATAAACATATTTATACACTATTATTATTTATATTTACATACTTAAATACTCACATAAATATAGGTAAATTGTCCAAGACTCGAGAGAAAACATTCGTATTATTCGAACAAATAGGTATCTGCCCCAACCGGGGAGCGAACCCGGAATATAAAATACCTAGCTTCGTAGATAGGTCCCTAAACAATTAGTTATCTAGTCGTCAAAACATTTGACTAAGTAGTATAAATTCCTGGTTTACTGTTTGCAGTAAAATTAAGTTTTAACTAGATAATGCACATATAGGTAACTAACTTATGCTATTTTATTTTTTAGTGTAAGTGAACATAAGTACTAAGAATTTTATGTATTTAATGACGTTTTCGCATTCGTATCGTATATCGTATTGAAAGACTCGCGCACGCGATTGTGCATTCCTTCTTTTTCATTAAGTCAGAAACTGTTCAAATCAAACAAAAAAAATCACCATTTCTCTCTACCGTCATTCTATACCTACCGAGTGCGTTACACAATAAGGATGCACTAGTCGTAGTTCCTTTGCTCGTATTTATTTAGTTTAACTAGCTTTTACCCGCGGTTTCGCCCGCGTGGAATTCGGTTATCGCGCGCTGTTCCCTCGGGAACTGTGCATATTTCCGGGATAATAGTAGCCCATGTTACTGGGCCAGAGGGCCCATAAATTATATATATGTCAAAAATCACGTCGATCCGTCTCTCCGTTTCGACGTGAAAGACGGACAAACATACAAACACACACATTTTCGCATTTATAAATTAGTATAGATTACACTAGCAAATAATGAAAGTAGAAGCGAACCCAAAAAAGCTATTTTTTCACTATTTCTCTGGTTACCTGCATGTCGTTGTTGTTAATCTTATAAGACTACCTGACTATAGTCAGGTAGCGAGGTGTAACGTAACGCTGGCTACACTTGGTGTTCGCGACTAGGTAGCCGCGAAAGTAGAAGAGACGGATTACATGGGTAATATGGGCAATTTTATATTTTAAACAAAAAGTATACCTACATAGAGATACTCGGTCTAAATTTTCCATAAAGTCCATTCATCCACTCATCCAGAAAAAAAAACATCTTTTTAGCTTTCATTCTTTACTTTATCTACATCACTGTGTGTCGTTCATTTCATAATTCGACGAAACTTACGGAATTAAAGACGAAGATCATATTTGCCATAACCCAATTATAGAGCACTAATCCTTCAGGAACATAGCTCTTTATAAAGTACAAAGCAAAATGTTATTGCTGAAAATGGATTTAACTAGGTGTTAAATACCACAAGTTTCAACGAATTGCAACAGTTTAGTTTGCATTACACACGCCAAAACTACTTTAAAACAGAGTAGGTATTTATTGGTAAACAGGTACCTACGATGCTTTGAAACAATGGAAATCCCCGATGAGCGTTTATAATTCTATTTTACTTTATTTACGTACTCAGACATTCATAATTATTGTAGGTACTTAAACATACAGCAAATTTCACCATTCATGCATGATGTTCAATGTGGTTTCAGCAGTGACGCACCACCTTGCGTCACACCATATCCAATCTAAGCATGCAGATACGGTTTCATGTTAACAAATGAGTTAAGTTAGTTACCTTCTTAATTAATACATTCGGTTTATTACCTGATTTAATTGTACTTTTCATTAAGATCTCGCATCTAACTGAACTAAAATAGATTGGTAACCAACCCATAAACTCAGATAGCAGGGGAATTAGTAGATTATTTTTATAACAGACGGACGAGACAGAATAAAATAGACTTATCGCAAATTCACGGTCGCCCTGCAGGGACGATGGACGATTTCGTTGCGTTGTCTGGGAATGCTAAGAAGCGTGTCACTGTTCGTGAGGAATAAGGTATCTATGTACCTACATGGACCATGTAACATATAAGTATAACTACGTGTAAGTTGATGTTACATTTTACACGACATAAATATATATATATAGAAAATTTACAATGTTATATTATACACATTACCTAATAAACTAAAGATAAATCCTGACTAAATAAAACAAATATGTCAAATTAAATAGAATAACAAATACTTACCTACCTTTACTTTTGATATGTATATATATTTATATATATATATATACATATCAAAAGTAAAGGCGGAATCTTTTTAGGGTCGTCACTTGTGTGTCTGTCCGTCTGTTACAGCCAATTTGCTCCGAAATTACTAAACCGATTGGGTTGAAAATGGGCACTCGTGTTATATAATTTTAACATAGTTTTGAACTTATAGGTAGGTAAGAAAAAAGGCAAAAAATTAAAAATTTTCTCCCACCCCTTGTTTCGGAAACTACTGGGCATTTTTTGTAATATGATTAGTTCTATATCTACAGTTTAAAGAAAAACATAGAGCACGAAATGGCTTACCTAAGGAAATTTGTCCGAAATTTTATATCTCTATATCATTTGAAAACACTTTTGCCAAAAACAGACAAACCTAATTTAGCTTTAACCAGAAGCTGCCTTTTTTAGGGCTCCGTAGCCAAAATGCTTAAACGGTACCCTTATAGTTTCGCTATGTCTGTCTGTCTGTATCCTGTCTGTCTGTGTGTCCGCGGCTTTGCTCAGGGAGTATCAATGCTAGAAAGCTGTAATTTTGCACGAATATATATGCCGACAAAATGGTACAGTAACAAAAATAAAAAAAATTTTTTTTTAGAGTAGGTACCCTCCCATGGACGTAAAATGGGGTGATTTTTTTTCTCATCCAATCTTGTAGTGTGGGGTGTCGTTGGACAGGTCTTTTAAAACCATTAGGGGATTGCTCAAACAATTTGCGATTCAGTGATTTGTTTGCAAAATATTGAACTTCAAAGTGCAAATTTTCATTACAATCGAGCGTCCCCCCTCCCTCTAAAATTTTGAAAAAATCAAGATGGTAGTGAGTATATCAAATTTACAAGGAAAACTATACTTTACGGCTAAGTTTTCTTGAGAATTATTTGTAGTTTAAGAGTAAATAGCAGCATAAGGTATAAAATATACCTAAACTTGGAATATTCCGTACAAAATATGAAATCCTTAGAAAAATATTACTTAATTCTTTCGTAATGGCTACGGAATCCTATTTCAGGCGTGTCCAACACGCTCTTGGCCGGTTTTTTAATAAGTGGATTAGTATACTTATAGATTTTTACCGTTTCGGTACCTATATGTTTTCGAGCCGTTAATCTACTTAATTCATAACAATAGTGATGTCTTTTCCCAGGGCGTGACCAACAACATTGCGATGGTAGATGTGATGGCAGACAAGCTGAAAGGCGAGATGATGGACTTGCAGCATGGCTCCGCCTTCATGAGGAACGCCAAAATTCAAGCCAGCACAGGTTAGATCACTGGCACAAAATACAGTGTTTACCTACCCAGAAACCCATTGTGTTTCCTTGATATGTATGTGCTTCCACAAAATGCTAAGGATTGTATGCTTTATTGGCATGAGGCTATTGAATGTAGAAACATTTTTCCGGTTTGCGGGGCCGGTGCGGGAAACCCCACCTTACCGATCCTGTGTGCGATGTGACACCTAAGTGACAGACCGCACCTACATAGAGGTATAAGTATGTAGATTGTGTTACACAGTCAAGTGCAAAAATATGTATCTAATCTATTCGAACACTCAAAGATATGTTACAACTAGAGATGGGCCGAATACGGTTTGAACCGAATACGAACTTCGGCCGAACATCGGCTCAATAACACCTGCCTCTAGTAAATTTTAAATACAAGTAGATAGATAACAAAATATTAATAATTTTGATTGTTGAAATCACCAGTTAATAATGAATATTAATTAAAAATTCTTAGTGTTTCTCAATGTTTAGTTCGAGAACCGAAAACGTTTTATTTTGAAATTGAATAAGAATGGTGGAGTGGAATTGAATTTACGAATATATATATATTTCGGGAATCTCGGAAACGGCTCCAACGATTTCGATGAAATTTGGTATGGTTTGGGTTTTCAGGGATGAAAAATCGATCTAGCTTGGCGTTATCTCTGGGAAAACGCTTGTTATCGAGTTTTATCCCGAGCAAAGCTCAGTCCTCCAGGTCCTACACAATACTTGTATTGTGCTTATTAAGTCGACATTATTATGAGCGTGTGAAACATAATTTTTTAATCGTTACAAAACGTAGGTACAGTCGAATGCAAATATATATATACGCCACAGCGTCAAAATATTAATATACATATTTTGACGCTATGGCTGTATTATTTATGCCCTTGACCGTACATAGAGTCTGGCTAATGAAAGCTGAACCCAGCTATTATTTGAGTGGCAACATTATTCAAATGTCATGTTATGTTAGCCAGACTCTATTCTTACTTACTTACCTTAACACCCACCGACAACACCTACACTGGATAGTCATTTAATCTGATTAATTTTCGTTTGGTTTGGTTCGCCAGTTTCAGCAGGAATACACCTGTTTTGTTTGTTATCCACTAAACCATAATTTAGCACTTAAATAAACATGATAACTCGCGATTAGGTATATTTTATTGACGTGAGTGCGTTAATTACACTGGATTTTGTATCACTCTTAAGTATCCTAGGTATCCTAGTATTTGATGTAGGTAGGTAGGTATCCAATGAAATACCTACCTATATAAGTACCTATGTAAATATTAGCTATTTATTTAAATAAAAAACGAAAGTATCTATTTTTAATTTAGCAGCGTAAATAATGCCCCTAGACAAGATGGGATTTAGATGGGATGGGGTGAGATGAGATTATAAAATGGCAGTAGATAAATAATTTCATAATATTATTAATTGTAATAAACTATCCGCCCTTTAACTAAGGTTATTTGTGTTTTCTATGATTTTTATCAGCTGTTTTCAATCAATACGGTCGCGATCGTTCATTTGGGACCCATTTCGTGAAAAAGTCCTTTGAATTGTCATGTAAGTATAGATGACAGCACTTTTAAACGAACACTAAAAAATGGCTAATAGAAAAGGCATTTTATGATTTAAAATAATTTTATGCTACTTAGTAAATTGTGAATTCGATTTTAAGAGTAAAAAACATTGTATGCCCGGAAGGGTATAACGTTGAGACACTAAAACAATTTCATCATCTTTGTATAGGTACACAAGTAATAAAGCTTTTCTATTCTATTACAGAATGACAGATATTCGATCTTAAGTGGGTCCCAAATTAACGATCGTGACTGTACGTACAGTCAAGGACTTTAATTCATGGGCCACCATGGAACCTTTTCAAAGGAAAATTTATTACGAATTTCCTTGTTAATTAATGCGATGTCACTATGACGTTTACTGTGAAATGGTTCCATGGTGGCCAATGACCAGTGGCCTTGACCGTACATGGATGTTATATACAGGGTGTTTGGTATAGCTACGTGCAAAGTTTTAAGGGGGTGATAGCCGAGGTATTTTTGAACATTTTTAGCCATATAAGTCTTAGCCGAATTTTTTTTTTAAATTAAAAATTTAGAAATTTTAGGAAAATGCTCAGAATTTGATAGTCACGAGTCAATATTGCCCCAATGAGCGGTAATTTGTAAACAAAATCTTTTATTTCGGATAGTTTAATGTGTATTGGACCGAATGCAATAATTTTTAAGTGTCTTTTTGCCACAAAAACAAAATGGGGGCATTCAAAATTACTAAAAATGTCTTAGGTTGGAACAGTCATTTTTCTGTGCCATAAAAAAAATCCTTGAAATGTTCAAACATTTTTAAAAACATGCCTGTTTATTGTTCTTTCTTTTAAGGTATCACTCATTCACATTGCTTGCTAAATCTGAGATAAAAAGTAAAAAAAGCAAACTCAGGGAGCACTCACTAAGAATGTATTAGTCTAAAAATTTCACGTTAAATTAAAGGTACTTAACTAGTAAATTACATAGACAAAAGGCAAAAAAAATAATAATTAATCTGTTGTGATAATGAGTAGTAAATTAATTCATTAAAAAAATATATTAAAAATCAAACGTATAAAAATTTCCACAATATCATCACAACATACATTACACCAGACATACACACAGACATATATATGGCAAAAAAGTCAAAAATACCTCGGCTATCACCCCCTTAAAGCTTTGCACGTAGCTACCTAACATCCTGTATATTTTCGTAGAAAGGTAGGTCTGTACCTACTCGCCTTTAAACCTGTCCTCTCCCAGAGGCACAAATTTGTGCCCAAATTCCTTTGATCCTGTTATCCTGGGAGATGACAGATTAAAGCCCTTTGTTCCAATATCCCTATAAAGGGTATTTTTTCCCCTTAATTAGGTAAATAGAAATATAATAACATTCGCCATTAAAATTTTCACGAACTCAGTGACACTCGTGGCATTAAGAAGAATCTAATAAATAACGTATCATTTGTCAAAATCGGTTAAAAGCCGTTGAGTATATACCTAGTTACGACCGGAAACAGCAACGTATACCTACGTACAGGTAAAAACATAACCTTCCTTTTGAGCTTTGCCGCTGTCAAGTAAAAAGTAGGCGAGTGGAGAAAGTATAGGTAGAGTCATTCACGATGACGCGTGCCGTGGTTCTTATTACAATGTCATTAATAGAGACCGGCCGGATTATATGCAACATAAAAAGCTTGAAATATGCATAAAAATGCTTGAAATATGCACGAAAACTGACAGAATAAGCAACATTAAATGACTACATTTTTTTTTGTTTTGTAAATATTATTCCTTTAGATTTAAGTTTATTGTTAGTAAATACTTGTTTTAAGTTTTACTTTATTAAGTATGCATCTTTATAATTTATTGTTTTTTAATAAAATAAAATAAACTATAAAGATTTTTTTATTAAAACAGTTCCGTCGCAAGTAAATGTTTCAGGAAAGTCACTTATCCACGAAGACACACTTTTTTTTTCGGGAGGCATTGTAGAATTTCACAAAAAACTTAAACTGCAATGAAAATAACAAGCATACTTAATAGGTGGGTCTCTTTCATTTTATTATCGTACCAAAACAAAAGACGCGCGGCTGCTGAGTGCGCTGCGCTTGAAAAATACTGTAAATTATAGCGATAATATGCATCATCACTAGATCTTAGGAAAAATATGATGGAAATGCATATTATCCGGTCTCTAGTCATTAGGTAATGTCTAATTTTTACAAAATCACGCGTCTTCGTGGATGGCACTAGGTATAGCGATTGTTTTAGTTACGTCGTAGCACAGAATAAGTAATAGTAATAATACAAAAAATAGTCGTAGTAACGTGGTAGTGATGCAGCGTTGTTTGTGCGCAGACTACGCGATATCGGCGGGCTCGCGCATCTGCGTGGTGACGGCCGGCGTGCGCCAGCGCGAGGGCGAGTCGCGGCTCGACCTAGTCCAGCGCAACACAGACGTGCTCAAACACATCATCCCGCCGGTAAACCTCACACCGACCTGGTGAAAAACTAAACTTTCTACTCCCCACATAAACATAAGTGATCAGTGATCACAATAACGATTTGTTATAGCCTATAGGCAGTACCTACCGGTGTTGAGGTCACACACAAGAGAACATGACGTGTAATAACACGTCACTACAACCTATGCTTCAACTAATTTACTTTCTGAAGTTACATAAGTAATTTTGAAATAGTATATTCTATTTCTAAAATCGGTTTTAAAAATGTCAAGAAACTTACCTAGACTAGTGTAGCGGGTTGTTAATTGATTTTTCATCACATTTGCTCGTAAACAGTGTCGTAACATGCAGGCTACCTTGCGTGTAACCCCTCAAGTAAAACCCTAATGTGCCCTAACCTTAATGTGCTTGTCATGAAACCCGTGGTCGATAAATGAGCCATTGCCCCTACTAATTTTCTTGTCATGAAGCCCAAGGTTGGTAAATGAGTCATCGCCCGTACTAATACTGCTGCGCGTGCTGCTGCAGGAGAGCGCAGTCAGCGGTATCGGCAATTTTTGAAAAAATATTAGTTTTTCTTTTACAAATATACAATTTTACTCGCAAATGTGATGAAAAACATTGTATATGGCACGGGCGGTAGGTACTAGAATTACGAACATCGACTCTGTCTTCGACTTCGGGCTTCTAATAGACTCTCGTTTGTAATTCGTTATTGACCGCCCTTAAGACACAATGTAATATTACATACTTGTTAAATACTACCTACAGCTAGTAAAATACAGTCCAGACGCGATATTCGTGATCGCGAGCAACCCCGTGGACATCCTGACCTATGTAACGTGGAAGCTGAGCGGGCTGCCCAAGCACCGCGTGATCGGCTCCGGCACCAACCTAGACTCGGCGCGGTTCCGCTACCTGCTGTCGGAGAAGCTCGGCATCGCCACCACCTCCTGCCACGGGTACATCATCGGGGAGCACGGAGACACCAGTGGTGAGAATACGCCTTTTTACCCAAGCAGCCATTTAATAAGCGAAAATCATCATCATCATCGCAGCCTATACCTATACGTGACTTCACACACGCCATTGAATTGCTTCGCCGGTGTGTGCAGGTTTCCTGACGATACTTTCCTTCACCGTAAAGCTCTAATTTCGCACGTAAATTCCGAAAAACACAGAGGTACGAGCCCGCGCTCGAACCCACAACCCTCTGCTTGAGAGCCACTAGGCCACCACCGCGAAAATCAAAATCAAAATGTCTTTATTACCCAGGCTTTTCTTAATTATTTTATGTCAACAGTGCCAGTATGGTCGGGCGTTAACATCGCTGGTGTCCGGCTGAGCGACTTAAACCAAAGATAGGTTCGGATTCTGATCCGGAGAACTGGAAGGAAACGCACGAAGCTGTAGTGAAAAGTGCCTACGAAGTGATCAGGCTTAAGGGATACACATCCTGGCTATCGGCTTGTCGCTTTCGCAACTCGCGCGGGCTATTCTCACCAACGCAATGAGCGTACATGCAGTCTCTACTTACATCAAGGTCAGTAGGTCGAGTTTGTCACCAACTTAACAATCGATAAACTACACACATCACAAAAGTCTTGGGATACTCATTATCCCTAAACATATCTGACGTTTTGACTGAGTAGTAAATAACCTTATGTTGAAATGTCCAAAACTGTCTAGGGATAAAAAATATTCCTACTCACTTTTGATGAGTGTTCTGTGGATAACAAAATTACAGAGTACAGTCAAGGAAACTGAGTCACGTACCAGGTGGAACCTTTTCAAAACCTTCTTTACAAATTTGTTCTTCCTTTTCAAAATTTCGCTCGGCAGCTGTATGGGACAGTGGCGGCGTAGCATAGGTTGGCGCCCGGGGCGGATTACTACTCCCCCCCACCCCCCCACGTCTCTCAAAAGTACAAGACGACATGCAAAAGCAAGTTGTCTTTGTCACCCCCTTGGTACCCGGTACCCGGGGCGGACCACTCCCGCCCCAAATTACGCCCCTGGTATGGGTAACACGACATTAGTAGCACAAAGATTCCACCCTGGTACGTGATTCAGTTTCTTTGACTACAGCCACAGGGCGGCCACGCCATACAAAATACGCGTTCTTGAATCTACATAGGCACGACGTTTGTACACGCGTCAATGTGTGCGTAAGACACACAGGGCTGACTATCGCAAAACCCTAGTACTGGTATGTAGGTATGGCTTAGATGTGTAAATAAATGTAATCGTTAACCATATATTTTTATTTAAACCTACTTAAAATGTGTCTGTCTATGTATTTAAGCATTATAATTTTACATTACAATAAATATATGACTACAAACTTGAACGAATTATTCGGTACCTAATTAGTTATTTCATGTATTAATCGCGATACTTTTAGACAATTTGTTATATAATTAGTATAGTGTGTGTAGATAAAAGATATATATTGGTCTATTGATAGGAGAGAATTAACAAATAAATTTTACAAATACCTACCTACTAATATAAGACGTCTATTTATACATTATAGGTACACACTTTTAAACCTAGGTATTGGTTTTTCCTCAGTTACCTAATACCTAAGTACATTGTACATGTTGCTAATTAAAGTTGGTTAGGTACCTTACCTACCTTTTTTCGTCCTTCGAAAATCGAAAAAACTCCTTTTCTTATCGTTGGCTGTTGACCCATACAATGCACAGTATATCACCATTTCGCAAAGTTATTGCTCCCGAACTGAAGTGCCGTGCGACGGTGCGACCGACATACATCGCGTCGCGCGCCCGACTGCTCTTGAGGGTGGGGTAACTAGAACCGGTGCGGGGCGGAGCGTGGCCATTCTGTACGTCAGTACTATTATATATTCTGTGCTACAGTACCTATGTGGGTATAGATAGACCCAAAATTGTGAGCTGCTTCTCCACACATATGTTTATTTGTCAGGGAGAGCACGGCGTGGAGGAGGAGGTGTTCCTGTCGCTGCCGTGCGTGCTGGGGCGCGCCGGTGTGTGCGACGTGATCAGGCAGCCGCTGACGGCGGCCGAGGCCGGCCGCTGCGCACCTCCGCCAGTCTCATGGACAAGGTGCAGGCCGGCATCAACTTCTAAAACACCTACCCTTCTTTATTCAGCAGAGTATCTACATGACAGCGAAATTCGATTCGAAATTGCAAGCGTGTATTTTATATGTAGCTGATGTCAACAGTGCACTACTTTAATATCCCTGACTACTTAGTCGTATTTTTTAGATTTTCTACTGCATTTGAAGTACCTTGCTAAGGGCGGAAAAAATAGGCTCTTGCATTTTAAAGTTTACAAACGTAGTTTTGCAATCAAACAAATTAATAGCACATAACTTGTATTTTTATCAGTATATCAAATTAGTTATTTACCGAATATCT